>NC_133665.1:11768918-12068918 GCF_037893015.1 Macrotis lagotis | reverse complement strand
GTTCCTTCGCCTAGTTTGCTTATGTTATCACCCTATATATCTAAATCATGTATGCATTCTGATTGCAGCTAGAATTTTTAAAAAAATATGAATGGCAAAAATTTCCATTAAACAATTTTGATATTCTAACATACATTGATATTGACATGTGACTATATGACCTTGACATAAACCAACATTAAAAATTATCCCCAATATTCATTAAAGAATGTGAATGGTTTTTTAATCCATCTATTGATATCGTGTGAAAAATATGCTCCAAAAATTAAAATGTAAATTAAAATTACTGAAATATCACTTTACTTACATCCATCAAGTTGTCCAAACTGATAAAGAATAAAAATAGTCATTTAAAAATGTGCATTGTAGATTATCTCCCTAGAGTAGTTATGGTAGGACAGACACACTATTGCTATGTTAGTGGAGCTATAAATTTATTCAATTATTCTAAAAATAATTTGAAACTATGTGAGTATTGTTGATGGAGTTTAAAATTTCCTCATTCATTCTGAAAACTATTACGTGTCAAATCTAATGATCCCAGTATTGGATTTATATCCCAAGGAGGTCATTGACAGAATGATCCCTTATGTATAAAAATGTTAAATAATACTTCGAGTGCTGACCCTAAAATTAGATAGACCTGAGTTCAAATTCTGACCCATGTGCTATGTAACCAGGGACAAGTCATTTAGCCTCTTTTGGTCTTAACCTATAAATCTGAAATGCACTAAAAAGGCTTTTATAAGGATCAAATGAGACCATGTATGTAAGTACTTTTCAAACCTTAAAGTCTTCATTCTTATTAAATATATCATCATTATTAAAGTTCATAATACTAAAATGCTGAAAATAAAATACATTTCCAATAAGTAATTGGTGAATGTTCCAAAAATTATGTCAAATGATTGAAATGGAATATTTCCTGGAAAGAATGGTGAAGATGAAGAATTCTGATTAATAAGGAAAGACTTGTACGCAGAGTTGCAGAACAAAACAATGGGATTTGTATTATAGCAACTTGACTGGGGAGAAGGGAATGAAGTACAAATTTCACAATTACATTCAAATATCATATAAACATGTCTTCAGCCATCATGTGATTTGGGGCAGCTGCCTTGTTTATAGTTTTTCCCACCACAAAAGCTACTGCTGTGAATTCTTTGTTATATTAAGTGGTATATACTTGGCATATTTACTTATGCTTTTACTTTTCTTCTCTAATAGAAAGGAACTTGCTTCCAAGTAGGGGATGTATCATTTTTGGTTCTCATATTCTCAGTATCAAGCAGTGCTTGTCACATTTTAGGTTTTTTAAAAAAATGTTTATTGATTGATTTCTGTCTTTAGATTCCTTCAATAATAGGCTAAAGAGTGGAATTTCTAGGTAAAGGGGAATGAAAAGTTTATTGATTTTTCCTCACAATAATTCCTTACTTTTTCTGGAATAGTTGTACCATTTAACATAACATCAAAAATTAGATTGGTGTGCCTTTCTCTCATCATCACTGCCAATGTTGACTATGTCTATATTTTATCATCTTGCTAGATTGTTGGGTGTGAAGTAAAACCTCAGAGTTGCTTAAATTAATTTTTCATTTCTATTACCACTAAGTATTTAAGGTGAACTTTTTCCCATGGTTTTTGACAATTTTCATTTCTTCTTTTGAAAATTATTCCTATCCACAGAACATTTAATGTAGAATGCTTATGAGAGTCTTATTTGGATCTTTGTGTTTATGCCAATTTCATGTATATCTGGATATACAATTTTGTCAGAAACATTTCTTATCAAATATTTTTTTACCTTTGAAAATTTCATTGTTTAAAACCCAAACAGTTTTCAAAGTAGTGAAATTCATAGGACTTTCTTTAGGAACATATAATATAGAGGAATCCAAATGTAGATATATAGGAATAGCCACTTAAAAAACTAGAATTTGATCTAATGTGGAGACTCTTCACATCAACACAATGAGCTCTAAAGTTTAAGTGGAAGGACAGTTTAGGGATTTTTATTTCCAAAGACCTGCACTATCTTTGCTTTTATGAGTATTCTAGAGTGTATTCTAGGACTGTTGACCTTATTAGTTCTTCTGGCAATGAAACTGTCCTCTTCCTCTTAGAGTTCATAGTCTTGCTTCTTTGAATATGGTCACTGAGGCTATTTACTGCATGTGCAATTTATCTCACTTATTCATTGCAAATATTCAAATTGCTACTTCAGTTGATAATGGAACTGAAATCTTAGAGGAGAGGATAGATAATAAGAACAGTAGACCCTCAACTATAATTTGCCTTCAATGTAATGGAGTAGTTGCTTCATCCTATTTTCCTTAATATTTGGGTTGAAATTGCCATAGAATCACCCTATTACCTTATCAGACACTGGTATATCCCTTGGCTAATTTTGACTGAACTTTCTTTACAACTGTACAGATTGTTCATGCCATATGTTTGGTGTCTAGAAGTGAGTGTATAAAATTTTGATATTAGCTCTTTAGTGCCAAGTATCTCTATTTTTAGCCATTGAATTATTTACACTTGAACTCATTGCCCTGATTCAAAACTCAGGGAGTATTTGGATATATTCCTTTTTTCTTGAACTTGAGAGATGTCCCTGGGACCCATCTGTGCATAAGGTATACCTTTGCCATTTTACAATGTAACCAGAAATGCTGCAAAGTAATCTCAACTTTGCCTTCCTCTCCTTTAAAAGTTGAAATATTTGTTAGTATTTGTGACTGATAGTTCACTTACTTCAGTCTTGTGACATTCTCTTGAAATGCACACTGAGTTAATAGGTATCTATGTCTTTAGCTTCTGATCTCTCAATAAGGAAGCAATATCAAAACCAAACTATAGTTCTGGTGTCTGCTATGCCATAATATTCAAACTCATCAACATTAGATATGCCTCTACATGAGGAAAGCTTCATTGTCTCTTCAAAGAAGAAAATATATATGTATGACATATTATATTGTACATATATATCACTTTGCAAGTCATATAGAGCTATATATTAGATATTAGTTACTACCATTGACTATTATTATTGTTTCCCAGGAGATCTCTCATTCTATTACCTCCTGTGGAAATGAATTTGTATTTATTTTGCATAAATACACACACACACACAAACACACACACACACACACACACACACACATATATATATACTAGTTAATTGATTCCTAGCCATTACAGTCAAAATTGTATCCAAAAGGGCTATTTGAAGGATTGAAGGGAAGAGGAGACAGGTTATTTCCTTTCAAAAGAACTTTTCTTCTGAGGGGACCAATGCTCACTGAACATATTCTTTAGTGTGAGGCAGATTAGATATGAGTGCTGTGATTATACTGAATTCTCCCTTCTTCAAGCCACTTTCTGGGAGGAGCTTAGAGTTTTCTTTCTTTCTTTCTTCCTTCCTTCCTTCCTTTCTTTCTTTCTTTCTTTCTTTCTTTCTTTCTTTCTTTCTTTCTTTCTTTCTTTCTTT
Organism: Macrotis lagotis; assembly: GCF_037893015.1. Lineage (NCBI taxonomy): Eukaryota > Metazoa > Chordata > Mammalia > Peramelemorphia > Peramelidae > Macrotis > Macrotis lagotis. The sequence goes on along the minus strand of NC_133665.1, from coordinate 12,065,422 downwards.
CTTTCTTTCTTTCTTTCTTTCTTTCTCTTTCTTTCTGTCTTTCTCTTTTTCTTCCTCTTTCTGTCTGTCTTTCTGTCTTTCTTTTTTCTTTCTTTCTGTCTTTGTTTCTTTCTGTCTTTCTTTTTTCTTTCTTTCTGTCTTTATTTTCCTTCCTTCTTCCTTCCTTCCTTCCTTCCTTCCTCCCTTCCTTCCTTCCTTCCTTCCTTCCTTCCTTCCTTCCTTCCTTCCTTCCTTCCTTCCTTTCTTCCTTCCTTTCTTTCTGTCTGTCTTTCTGTCTTTCTTCCTTTCTCTTTATTTCCCTGGGATGCACACATTTGCTTGAAAACAATAATTTATGATGGAATGCTCTAGTGTACTTAAATAGGGGAGACAAGATTTAAGAAGTTATTATTTATTCACCTAATAAACATTCATTGTTGAAGAAACAGAGAAGAGAGGCAAACTAATAAATTTTTGGTAGACTTAAAAATTGCTTTAAACATTTTGGAAAACTTTTGGAATTATGGAAGAAAAGTTGCTAAACTTTGTATAACTTTGACTGTGGAATCCTAATATTAAACATAGTCCCTAAAGATTAATGTGTTAATGTGTTCATACAGTGATTGGGGAAATGGGAAGAGCAATGACATGGCTTGTTCATATTCACATGTCAAAGCAAGATACAAACACACTTGAATCTCAGTTCTCCTAGATTTTAGTACAGACCTCTTTGTATTTGATTCTGCTCCACGAATGAATTTTCTTGTGATGATGATGATGATACACATTTTATAGAATTTAAGGTTGACAAATCACTTTTCAAAAGTGATCACTTTTTATCCTCCCCCAAATCTTGTGAGGTAGATACAGATAGGGAAATTGATGCAGGAAGAGATCAGTAAATTGCTCAGGGTTGCATTGCTAGTAAATTTCTTGAAATTCAGTTTTGCTAATTCCAAATCTATCAGTAAGTCTAGCAATCTATCCACCAAGTGGATCTAACTGCCTAGGTGTGCATACATCTTTGATTCCTTTCACAGTCCCTGATAGTGATAGGTGTATGTATTTGTGTGTGTGTTTATGTGTGTGTGTGTGTGTGTGTGTGTGTGTGTGTGTATGTGTATATTTGTGGAGGGGGGATTGAATTTGATCTCAAACAGTTGTATTGGCATATCTGTTTGATTCAGAATGATTTGAGTCAGGGAAACTTTTTGTCTAGGTCATTGTGACTGCTAGTTTTCCCCAGTATAGGTTATTAGACTCCTGTTTTTTACAAATTTATAATAGCCTAGGTTTAAGAAAAGCTCCAAGAATTTGCCTTCAAAAAAAGAGAAATAACTTCTGAAAACAGTTTTCTAGTTTATTATGCTGATAAATATTTATGGACTGACAGAGATATCATCTCAGACGTAGACAGTTCCCTTAAAATCTATGCCTTCCATATTCAGAATGCCCAGGATCAAAAGCTCATTCCAAAGAGAGGTAGGAAGTCAGTGTAAACAAGGCTACATTGAATCCCTCGCTTTTCAGTTTTGGCATTTTCCTTCAGGTTGATATTGCAAATAAAACCTTGACCTCAAATGCCAAGTAATTGTGTGTGGGAACTGGAGTAGGAAAGAAAGTGCAGTGCTGAAGGAGATAGTTTGCTTTTTAAGTGAGTGATGCCAATAACCTGTCAAATACAATTAAGGTTCAAAACATAAAGCTTCATATTTTACTTTGATAGGACTGGAGGACATCATTCTGATGGAATTCAATTGATTTTATTTTGACAGAATTCAATGAGCATTAAACTGTGAGAGTCACTATAGTGTTCTGGATTTAACAAATGTTCCCTGTAATTTGCAATTTAACTAAAACCATGCCCTGGGTTAAATTGACAGGTCTTACTTTCTTGCCTATCCTACCCTCCCTTGTGGTCTTGTTTCAGCTGTTATTGTCTTCATCTCTTTATTTTTCTCTTTTCCCCCTCTCTTTCATGTTTGACTTTCTTCTTTGCATTCTCCCCTTTGCTTTTGCTCCTTTCTCTAGTAATTTTTTTCTAATATTGGGTTCAAATCTTGCCTCTGACATATAGGTCATAGAATCATAGAACTAGCATTGAGAGAGATCTTAGAACTATCTAGTCTGGCCTCTTTATTTTGCAAATGAAGAAACAGATCCAAGAACTGAAGTGAATCATCCAAGATCACACAGGTAGTAGGAGGAAAGCAGAGTCAGGATTTGAACTTAGAATGTGTGATTTCAAGGTTCTTTCTACTGCACTCTCGTGAGTTCAAAATCTCACTTCTGACTCTAACATGAAAATCTGGGTAGGACTCTTAACTTCATTGAACTTCACATCTATGGAAATCATAATACTTATCTTGCCTATACAAAAGCCATTGTGAAGATCAAATGAGATACAAAAACAATTTGTCAACTTAAATTTGCTATAAAATTTCAGTTATTATTAGAAATTGTGATGAAGTTTTAAATTTATTTTCCCCTAAGGTATTATTCACTCCTATCCCTAGTAATAGATTACTAATTTTATAGAAATCAAAGTTAATGAGGGTTTCTGCTTCTTGGTCTTTGCGATACAGGTGGGAAAATGGGAGAACCAGACTTTGAGCCTGACACATTCCGTGTGGCCGAGGTACAAATCGTTCGCTGACTGTGAGCCGGATGACAACCATCTGAGCATTGTCACTCTGGAAGAAGCTCCATTTGTCATTGTGGAAGACATAGACCCATTGACTGAGTCCTGTGTGCGAAATACTGTGCCATGTCGGAAATTTGTCAAAATCAAGTAAGAGAAAAAATAAATCATTACTAGGAAATGTTTCAAAATAATTTATTTGCTCTGCCAAATATGGACAAATGTCAGCAATCTTGTTTTGTGAATTTTTGCATAGTACAAAGGATGCTAACTCTAGGACTCAGAAAATGTGAATTCTAGTTCTATCTCTTTTACTTATTTCTTTATCCTCTTAGCAGGACACTTCTAAAAATGATGGGATCATAGATTTAGAGTTTTCAACAGGATCTTAGAGATCATCTAGTCCCAATCTTTTGGTTTTTTGTATTGATATTCTATTTTTCCAATTGCATGTTATGAAAAATTTTCAACATTCATCCACTTGCATATTTATAAGTTACACATTTTTTTTTTACCACCCTCCTTTTCCATCCCTTTCCCTTGGCAGTAAACATTCTGGTAAACGTTGAACATGTACATTTTTGTTTAGCATGTTTACATATTAATCACTTTGTGTATGAGGAATTAGGACTAAGGGAAAAGAAAGAAAACCATAGCAGAGGAATAAAAAATATGAGAAGTTTTAAAAATATAAACACAGTACCGAATCAGATTATATGTTTTTTTTCTTTTTTCCTCTGGAAGTGGATGTCCATCACAGATCTCCCAGGGTTGTTCTAGATTTCTGACCTGCTGAGAGGAGTTGCATCCACCAAATTTGATTCATTCACATTGTTGTTATTAATGTGTACAATGTTCGCTTGATTCTGCTCCTTTGCTCAGCATCAGTTCATGTAATTCTTTCCATGCTTCTCTAAAGTTTAACCAGTCATGGTTTCTTATAGAACAATAGAACTTCATAACATTCATTTAACATATCATTCCCCAATTGGTGAGCATTCAATCAATTGCCATTTCTTTTTTTTAAGGTTTTTTGCAAGGCAATGGGGTTAAGTGGCTTGCCCAAGGTCACACAGCTAGGGAATTATTACATGTCTGAGGCCAGATTTGAACTTAGGTACTCTTGACTCCAGGGCTGGTGCTCTATTCACTGTGCCACCTAGCCACCCCCAATTGCCATTTCTTAACCACTACAAAAAAAGTTGGCATAAATATTTGTGAACATGTGGGACTTTTTACATTTTTATGATTTCTTCTGGATATAGACCTAGAATTCTAATTGCTGGGTCAAAGGGTCTATGATCAGTTTTATTGCTCTTTGGGAATAATTCTGTATTGCTCTCCAGAATGGTTGGATTAGTTCATAACTCCACCAGCAATGCATTAATGTTCCAGTCTTCCCACAATCTCTCTAACATTGTCATCTTAGCAATCTGATAGGTGTGAAGTGGTATTTCATAGTTGTTTTAATTTGAAATTCTTTAATCAATAATGTTTTGGAAATTCCTTTGTTTTTGCAGATAAGGACACATAGGGTCAGACAACTAAAGTGACTTTTGTAGAGGTCCATAGCTGATAAATAACTGAACCAAGATTTGAATTCATAACAGCTTTATCTTGAATCATGGAAAAAATTTCCCTAATTCAGATTTCAGATCTCCCCTAAAGTAAGTTGCAAAATATAATATAGTTATGTATTTGTTAGGAAGGTTGTGGTAACCAAGAATTTGCTCTCTGATTTCATTTGATTTTAAATCCAGAATTCTTTCCATTATATTATATTATATATAATTTCTCTATATGTAAAATGACCTATGAGGCCCTTCAACTATCATCCTGAATCTTTGAGATCTTTCCCAACTCAAATATCCTATGGTTTGAATTTCTAGGTCTTCCCAATAGTAGATTATTCAGAGAAAAGAATTTGCCACCAACTGAGACCAAGAGAAAGTTCATGCTGGAGACCTTCAGGATTGAGGAAGGTCCATAGTGGGGAAATTTCCCAGCTAAGAGGACCCAGGAGCATGATGAACCATAGTTGGTAACTTGAAATAGCACATCTAACTGAAAGAATAAAAGAATGAATGATGTCCCAGTAAAAAGCCAGGTTAAGTGCCCAGTTATACACAGAGAGAGTGTTTCAGTTTGGTGATTTCTGGTTCTTTTGGAATGGTAATGTTTTTCATACCCAGTCTTTCATATCTTAGCTCTTGCTAACATTGTTCATATTTTTCCCCCATAGAAATATCCATCTCTAAGGTACACTTTATCTACTCAATAAATTAGTCAATTAAGAAGAATTGATTTAATAAATGTCTACTTTGGGTCATGTGTAAACTAGATTGTGGGAACACCTTGTCCTTTTTTTCTTCTTCTATATACCCTGCTGCCTCCTTCATTTCACTGACTTTGTGTTGGGATATAATTCTCAGGTTTGTTTCTAATTTAATTTCTTACTAGCACTGGAAGACAATGGATTTTCCCTGGAAGAATAAGCATTCACCTTTTTTCATGGAATCATATTAAGTTTAAAAAAATCAAGTTGTGCAATAGAAATCATATTGGCACAGAACAGACTGCCTCCAAGTCAAGCTTACCTGCAGGAAACACAATCAATTTAATCCTTGTTAACAATGGGGGATAAAGAGATCCCAATTGTCCCTAACACTTCTAGACAAGGCACTACTGTTGATTATCACTTGGATGCCTTTATAACTATCAACTGTCCAAATGGACACAACAGAGCAGGCAACAGTCTCCTCATCAAATGTCAAAACTGAAATTTAAATTCATTTGACTGTTTTATATTCCCAGATAGAAAAGTCAATCTTTTTTTTTCTTCCAAAGAAAGTTGTTACTTGGTGCTCTTTCTTGGAATTAATGTGAATAACTACATAGTGATCTATTTGAATTTAGGAAAAGAGTGATTTGATTCTATTGATCTCAAATATGAATCTTGTGCTCACCAAATAAAACCAGAGTACATTCCCAATTAATTTTTTAATTACTAAAGAGCTACATTCTACCTGCCCCCTCTTTCTTTTTTTCTCCCTCCTTCCTTCCTTCCTTCCTTCCTTCCTTCCTTCCTTCCTTCCTTCCTTCCTTCCTTCCTTCCTTCCTTCCTTCCTTCTTTCCTTCCTTCTTCCTAAATTAAGATTTCTAGTTAGTTACATGCTTGACACTGAAATGACTATTCAGTACTAACTAAAAATTTAATTTTAGGTCTTCTAGTTCCCATTCTCCTCCCCTCCCCCACCCTCTCATTCCCAAATGTCAGAGGAAAGCTCTTTATTCTATTCATTGCAAAATAAAGATGTCTTGAAAACAGATGGATCTCTTCCCACTCTGGCTCCCTGCAATGAAGGGTCTATTAGGACACTGATGTCTATGCTTATCCCTTAGGGGAAGCCCCTAAATTGATGCTTGGTTAAAGGACTTCATGTCTCTCTAAGATAGTTCTAGATCAAGGGGAATACTTTAACAGAAGCACTCATTTTAAACAGCAGCCTTTCCCTTGTATATAAAGAAGGAAAAGTGTTATATTTTTAAATTTTACTAAAAGCCAGTAAATTCAGAAGCTGTCATAGGGCCAGTTTCTAGTTGATCTTAACCTGCAAGTCTGATGGTTGTTACATGTCATTGCTAAGTAATGGAAAAGAAAAGAAAAATTCATACAGTTCAAATCCAGTAAATACTCAAGAGATAGGAAAGAAAGGTAAAATTTGGGGAAAAGAGACCAAAAGAAGAGCTTAGGGAAAGAACAGAGAGATTATATGATAGTACTAATAATAATGTTTGCCCTTCATTTTCAATGAGTACCACAATATCAGAGTGGCGATACCATGACAAGCACATTAATTGGATTTTAGTGAGGGGAGTGCTGTGCTAAGTCATCAACCTCACTTTCTCCTCCAGAGCTATCTGGGTCTAGTAGCAAGATATGAATCAGTTTGACAGGAGATGACCCTGGATGAGGGGCAATAAGGGTTAAGTGACTTGCCCAAGATCACACAGCCAGTAAGTGGCAAGTGTCTGAGGTTGGATTTTAACTCCCAAGGCTAGTGCTCTACTGTGCTACCTAGCTGCCCTGGTATATGATAAGGGAGAAAGATCAATGTAGAGATTGTTTCCTTTCCATATTTGTATTCCAAGTTTCTAGAATGGTGTTTCACGCTCATTAAATGCTCACTGGTTGATGGATAACCTGACCCAGGTTCAAATATTGTCTCTGATACTTGCAAACTGAAAAATCTTTGGAGACTTTGCAGAGCATCATTGACTTAATATGTAAAATGAAGGTTCTGATTAGATAATTCATAGCACTTTAATTTATAGACAAAATGATTTATAGACATCATTATTTTTGATCTTTACCTGTGAGGTAAATGGTATTTCTTCTAGACGAGAAATAAAGAAATGGGTCCAAATTGTGATTTTGACATTTGCTAATCCAGTCCTTTCTCATTTTTTTCTTTTTTCTTTTTTTGCAAGGCAGCAGAGTTAAGTGGCTTGCCCAAAGCCACACAGCTAGGTAATTATTAAGTGACTGAGGCCAGATTTGAACTCAGGTACTCCTGACTATAGGGCCAGTGCTCTATCCATTGCACTATCTAGCCACCCCCTTTCTCAAGTCATTTCAGTGATATCAGTGCCTCAGTTTCTTCATTTATAAAATGGTCATCATATTGACCCCTCATGGAAAACAGAAAGAATCCCTTCCTAGGGGACATAGATATTAAATAATTTATACAAGTTTACATAGCTAATCATGGATGACTAGATAGTGCCAAAGTACACAGAGTGCTAGGCCTGAAGTCAGAATGCAGCATCGCTTTGAGTTCAAATCTAGGCTTAGATACTGAGTAGCTGTGTGACCCTGGGCAAGTCACTTAACACTGTCTGCCTAAGTTTCCTCATCTGTAAAATGATCTGGAGAAGGAAATGGCAAACAGCTCCGGGATCTTTGGCAAGAAAATCCCATATAGGATCACAAAGAGTCAGACATGACTGAAAACAAACTCATGGTCAATAAGTTTAAGAAGAACTTGACTCCAGATTGTCCTTACTCCAGGTCCATTACTATTCACCATATCACTCTAATTTAGATACAGTTCTTAAAATTCTGAATTAAAATCACAAAATGCTAGGGCCAAGATCTTATCAGTCATTCAGCAATCAAGGGTTCATTAAGCCCCAATATCATCTTGATTTCCATATTTCTCATTCCATTTATTTGTAAGACAAGTGGTGGGGATAACAGCTTATACTGTGGAATTGTTCAGATATTTATGAAGTCACACAATGGAATTGGGATGTCCAATGGGTGGAAGTGGTTAGGGGTGTGAATCTCCATTTACCAACTATTTGGAAGTAGTGTTGAGACAGTATAAAAGAGATATTTTTGTTTTTCTAACTACATGCAATAGTAGTTTTTACTAATGTTATTTTTTTGCACGGATTTGAGTTTTACATTTTTCTCCCTCTCTCCCTTACCTCCCCCTCCCCCTGATAATCTGATATATGCTCTACATTTATAACTATGCTAAACATAGATCCATATTGATCATGTTGTGAGAGAAGAATCAAATCAAAATGGAAGAAAATGTTATAGAGAAAAAAAATGACAATACATGAGACAACTTTTAAAAATTGAAGATAAGCTTTGGTCTATGTTTAAACTTCACAGTTCCTTCTCTGGATATGGATGGTTTTTTTATATCAAAAGTTTTTAAAAATTGTCTTTGATTATTATGCTGCTGAAATGAAGTCCAGCATGGTTGATTATCAACCCTTGAATGCTCTTCTTGTTCTACTCATTTCACTCAGCATCATTTCATGCAAATCTTTCCAGGTGTTTCTGAAATCCCATCCCTCATGATTTATTTTTTTAAATTATATAAATATTTTTATTTGTTTTCCAATTATATACAATAGTAGTTTCTACCAATTGTTTTTGTAGGGTTTTGAATTTTACATATTTTCCCAACTCTTCCTTCCCTCCCACCTCCCCCCAACACAAGATAATCTGATAATCTTTATATTGTTTCCATGATATGCATTGATAAATTGAATGTGTTAGAAAATAAAATATTAGAGATAGCAAAATTATGTAGTACATAAGACAACCTTTTTTTTTTAAAAAAAAACATTGAAAGTAACAATCTTTGGTCTTTGTTTAAACTCCACAGCTCCTTCTCTGGATATAGATGGTATTTTCCATCACAGATATCCTAAGGTTATTTGTGATTGTTGCACTGATGGAATGAGCAAGTCCATCATCACCCCCATGTTGCTGTTAGGGTATATAATGTTCTTCTGGTTCTATTCATCTCACTTAACATCAGTTCATGCAAGTCTTTCCAGGCTTTTCTGAAATTGGAAATGTGTTCCATCACATACATATGCCACAATTTGTTCAACCTGTCCCCAGGTTGAACAGGTCTCCCTTTGCTATAACATAAAGAGCTGCTATAAATATTTTTATACATGTGGAATTTTGACCCTTTTCCATGATCTCTTCAGGGAATAGACTGAGTAGTGATATTGCTGGATCAAAGGGTATGAACAGTTTTATTGCCCTTTAGGCATAATTTCAAATTGCTCTCCAGAAATGTTGGATGAGTTCACAACTCCACCAACAATGTATTAGTGTCCCAGTTTTCCCATATCCCCTCCATCATAAATCATTTTTCTTTTCAGTTATATTGGTCAATTTTATATGTGTGTGGTACCACAAAGTTGTTTTAAGTGGCATTTCTCTAATCAATAACAATTTAGAGCAATTTTTATATGACTATAGATAGCTTTGATGTCTTTGTCTGAGAATTGCCTTTTCATTTCCTTTTACCATTTATCCATTGGGAATGACTTGTTTTTTTTTTTTCTTTTATAAATTTGACTCAGTTTTATATATTAGAAAAAAAGTCTTTTGTGAGAAACACTAGTTACAAAAATTGTTTTCCAACTTACCACATTCCTTTTAATCTTGCTTGCAGTATTTTTTTTTGTGAAAACCTTTCTTAATTTAATGAAATCAATATTATCCAGTTTGTTTTTTATAATGTTCTCTATCATTTCTTTGGTCATAAACTACTTCCCTTTCCATAGACCTGAAAATTTTCCTAAATTATTGAAGCAAGAATCATTATAATTTAACATAAAAGTTTATCCTCTCCAATCCATCTTTCATATGGTTATTATGGATATATTCCTAAAACACAAGTCTTATCTTGTCCCTCTCATGCTTAGTAAATGAGAACTTCCCCATTACTACTAGGACCAAATATAAATTCCTCCCTTGGGTATTTAAAGTCTCACATGACTTCAATACTCAACCTACATTTGTGGGTCTTATAAATACTACATTCATCCAAATTGACCTTCTTTATGTTCTATGTCCTATCCCTTTGCTTGGAATACATTTACCTCTAACTCCTAGAATTCCTAGTCTCTTTTAGGACTCAATCCAAATGATTCTTCCATGAAACTTTTTCAGAGGTTCTCAGATTATAGTGTCTCTCTCCATCCCCAAATTATTTTGGACTCATGCTTTCTTCTTCAATAAAATGTAAGCTACTTGAGATTAAGAATTATTTTATTTCTATCTGTGCATTTCCAGTACCTAACAGGGCTTGACCCATAGTAGAAACTCACAAAATGTATGCAATTTGATACAACTGATTTTACATTGGTGTTGGGGGTGTACTGAGGATGGCGGGTACTTAAGAATGATATTATAATATCTAAAACTCACAAAAATTTGTAGGATTTTTGAGAATTATTTTCATTTTTACCAGAAAGATATTTTTGGGTACAGGGGACAACTATCCAAGTTATTATTTCTGTCTTATTATGCCAGAAATCCACAGAGGAATTTATTTCAATCTAGAATTTGGAGGAAATTGAAGAAATGTCACAAATTCCTTTAGGATATCACTGGAAATGCGTATACGTGCCCCTAAACCCATCATAGACTTCAAAATTACTATACGAATTGATGTAACAAGACTAGAAATATTCAGGATTATTGCTGAACCCAGCTGAGAGCTTGGGGGGGGGACTCTGAAGAGAAAAATAAAATCTTGTTTGTACTCATCAAAAATGGTGTTGATTTTGAGGGAATATTTGAGGAATCATGATCCATTCCAAAAGTCTTATATGAGGTACTTAGTAGGAGATCAAACCCCAGTACTTTGATGAAGTTAAGTTAACCTCAGGGAATTTACCTTTTAGTTAAATCACAATTGATTTTGAAGTCATTTTTTTGCCTCCCAGAACCACAAGATTCTGTGGAAGATCTAGGAATGTGATTAAGGAGTTGTATTTGACACAATATTCTCAACTTCTAATTCAGGAGAATGCAATGTTTCTTGAAGGAACCATCTCCACTCTATGAGGAAGAATAATGTGCATAGAATAATTGCTGTGTTTAAAAAAAAAAACCTTGTATGGAGACAACTAGGTGGTGCACTGGACAGAGCACTGATTCTGGAATTAACCCCAATTGCTTCTCCCTCCTCCAAAGAAACTAAGTAAAAAAGAGCTTGGATAGATGTAACCTAGAGAGAAAAGTTTCTGAGCACAGGATTGACTTTTTATTAAGAAAGTCAATTAGAATTTGGAGAAGAATTAGATTTTTAGCCTATTGAATAGTGATCTATGAGTCAGGAAGACCAGAGTTCAAATCCTGATTTTGACATCTATTGATTTTTGAGGTCATAAGCAAATCATTTAAAATCCCAAGGATATCTCTTAGTTGCAAAGTGAGTATCATTTGCTTTGAGAGAGGAAGTTGCTCTGTGGAGTCTTCCCTATACCAATTAAAACAATTGTCTGGACCAAAGAAGAGGGAAAGGGGACATAATTATAACATCATAAGTAGCAGAGTTTAAGGCAAGTTTTTGAAGGGGGGAGAAAGAGAGAGAGAGAGAGAGAGAGAGAGAGAGAGAGAGAGAGAGAGAGAGAGAGAGAGAGAGAGAGAGAGATAAAGGGGGAGGGAGGGAGAGAAAGAGAAAGAGAGAAACAAGAAACAAGGACAGAGAGGGAGGAGAGAAGAGAGAGAGGAGGAGAGAATGAAGAAAGAGGAGTGGAGACAAGCAGGGAGAAAGAGAAATACTGAGTTTTATTTATGTCCAATATCCTTTCTTGCTTGATATTACATTTAATTGGGTCAAGTTGATTGGCATTGCTTCTCAAGACAGTTTATTATTAAATTTTAAGAATTCTTCATTCGGAGTAAAAGGATGGTATTGAAAGTGTGTGATGATTAATATAGTAATAAAGACTTTTGAAGAGGAAGAATTGAGTCAATGGAAAAGAAGTTATACTGCTTCCTTCTCAGTGAATGAGAGAAATTCATTTTATTGTATGTTGTAAATTAGTCTTTGATAGGGGCAGCTAGGTGTTGCATGGATAGAATACCAGCTTTGGAGTCAGGAGTATCCAGCCTCAGACACTTAATAATTGTCTAACTGTGTGACCTCGGGCAAGTCACTTAACCCCATTGCCTTAAAAAAATTAGTCTTCAACAATCTTAATTCACCTCTGTGATTTTAAGACACATTATTCCAAGAATAAAGGTGGCAAAATGCAGTGGATAAAGGGCTCACATTAGAGTCAGAAGGACCTGTGGTCAAATTCCACTTCTAACTCATATTAATAATGTGACTAAGACCAAGTTACTCAATTTCTTAATGATCCATGCAACTCTCTAACGTAGGGATTCTTAATGTTTTTTTAATTAGTCACAGATTCCTATGTTAGTCTGCTGAAGTCTACAGACTCCTTAGAATGATATTAATTTTTTTTATTTAAGTCAATGAGGTTAAGTGAGTTTCCCAAAGTCACATAACTAGGCAATTATTAAGTGTTTTAGGCTGATTTTGAATTCATGTCCTCCTGACTCCAGGGCCAGTGCTCTATCCACTACACCACCTATTTGCCCCTAGAATAATATTCTTAAATATATATCTACACAGACACAAAGTATACATACATATATTTATGTAGATGATTACAAAGAAAAACATTATTTTGGAATACATTTATTAAAAAAAATTAAAAAGAAAAAACAGTTCACAAACTCCAGGTTTTGAACCCTTTTTCTGAGACTAAAATTATAGACAGTTACTAATCTACATTGATGGAGGAAACTTCTGCTCTTAGAACTCCCAAGACCAATGAAATTGAAGGTTGGAATTAAAAATGTTACCTGGAGTAGACTCCCTCCTCATTAGCCTGTTAGAATCCTTTTCTTCCTTCTGACTAATGTGGTTTTTTTGTTGTTTGTTTTTTGTTTATTCTTTTTTCATGATTTTCCCCTTTTGCTCTGCTTCTTCTTTCACAATATGTAGGAATATGTTTAACATGATTGCACATGTGTAACCTCTCTCAGATTGCTTGCTGACTTGGAGAAGTGGGAGGGAATGGAAGGAGGCAGAAAAATTTGCAACTCAAATCTTACAAAAATAAAGACTGAAAACTATCTTTACATATAATTAGAAAAAAATAAAATTCTATTAAGTTAAAAAACCCAAAGAGACTGTTTTGTCTAGATATTGAAAACTTCCCTGATTCCCTCTAGCTCAAAGAGCTTCTCAGTGAATGAGAGGCAAGTTTTTTGAAGGGAGGAGAAAGAGAGAGTGTCCTTAAAGTTTCAAAGGTCAATTTATTTAGATCTTTCCCTACATTAATTATACTTTATCCTTTCTTCACCATTCCCCTATAGCCTTTTTTTTTGGTTTTTGCAAGGCAAATGGGGTTAAGTGGCTTGCCCAAGGCCACACAGCTAGGTAATTATTAAGTGTCTGAGACCGGCTTTGAACCCAGGTACTCCTGACTCCAAGGCCAGTGCTTTATCCACTGTGCCACCTAGGCAACCCCCCCCCCATAACCTTTTGCTACCTACAGAAGACTGTTAAGTTCTGAAAGGATAGGAGGGACTCACTGGATCTTATCAACCCTTGAACACTCATAGTATAGCACGTTACAAATAATCATAATTTTACATATATAATAATACTTTAAGATCTACAAAGTACTTTCTTTATAACATTTCTGTGATATAGGTATTAGCCATTTAATAAATGTGGGTCAGATTTTATTGCATTCCTTTTGTTTTATAGCAATTCAACCAATGAAGGGACCAATGTAAAGAAATGTTGCAAGGGCTTTTGTATTGACATCCTGAAGAAGCTTTCTCGTACTGTGAAGTTCACCTATGACCTCTACCTGGTGACCAATGGGAAGCATGGAAAGAAAGTCAATAATGTGTGGAATGGAATGATTGGAGAAGTAAGTGATGTTTGGTAAAAAGAGCCCTTAAGGGAAGGCTTGGGATTTTAAATTCATGAAGCAAAAAATAAGGTCTCCTTGATGAACTAGTGAGATGCTCTCCTTTCTTTTGCCTTGGTTCCAGGTGGTATACCATCGAGCAGTTATGGCTGTGGGTTCTCTCACTATTAACGAAGAACGCTCAGAGGTGGTGGACTTTTCTGTTCCCTTTGTGGAGACAGGAATCAGTGTCATGGTTTCACGAAGTAATGGCACAGTGTCTCCTTCTGCCTTCCTAGGTATGGATCCTGATTTTTTTTAAATTAAGTAATGCTTTGGGGTGGTGATTGACCATTAGATAAGAATCCTTGAGGAATTACATTGGTTTTTAGTTTGTGGAGTCAGTTTAGCATTCTCTCAGGGCATAGATTCCTGTGATCATGTCTGTAGAGCAAAAATAGAAGCAGCTTTGATGGTGTTTGATGATATCAATACTTCATTTATATTACTCTAGTTACCTGGTAATGGGCATCTTCTTTCACTCTTCTTTTACTAGATAAGAGATATAATTATATATTCTGACAAAGACCTTGTGAGTTTATGGTTCAATATAGCATTACTTTTTAGAGGCATTACAGAAGGGATCATTACCCTCTTACCCAATCTATTGGCAGCAACCAATAAAATACTCATGTTTTTGCATTTATACTTTACATTTACTAGCATAATAGAGATTATTTCTTTCTCATGCAGGAAAGACTAAAAAAAGAATAATATGAGTTTTAGCACTGTGTATATATTCCTTGCTTTTATCAAGAAGTATTATTCTAAGAAATGTGCAAATTGTGCTATATTTTAAAGGCAAAAAAGAAAAAGTTTGTGTTGTACTCTTATAAAGGAAATGATTGCTATATAATATAAATTATAATCCCCCATTTGCTTTCATTTCATAAATTTTAAGGTTTTTCATTTTTGCTTTTGGCAGGGTGGTGTGAAAGCAGGGCATGTCTATGCTTTCTATTCTCAATTTTTTCTAGGTGCTAAGTCTGTGAACTCAGGCTAATGGTTTTGTCTGGAATAGTCAAAGCCACATAAGTCATAAATGATCATTTTTTAAGGAAGTTGAAGAAATTGCTGTAATTTTAGCATGATATTATTTTAAATGATTTTCTAACTAGAACAATTTTAAGAGTAGGCTGAGGGATACCTAAGGTCACATTTCATTCTCAGGACCCTAATAGGAGACAGAACAAACTATTCTAACTAATTGACTTCAAAAAAAGTAGAAAGCTATCAATGTGATTCTTACTTAGGAAAACTTTTTGGCTGAAAACAGAAATATGATGTAGTCACATTATGCTCAAAGAGATGATAATGAAGTTGAGCAACCATCAAGGTTTATTAGAGTCAGTCTCTTTATCACATGTTTGAATTTTGGGATTGCTGGAAAAAAATGACTCTCAGCTTCCTGCAACTTACTCATATAAGGTAAAGTGCTTTTTTGCTTAACAAATGGGTAAATTTGAAAACAATCACAGGATCATCTTGCTAACCATATCAGCAGTAATAATTGTAGCAACAACGAACTTATGTACAAGATATTTAGTGATTTAAGGTTTACAAGTATAAACATATAATTTATAGTATGTATTATGTATTTACAAATACAGCCCTTTTCAAAGCTATTTATCCACCTTTGGTACCTACCTGCCACTCAGTTTTCAACTGTGGATCCAAAATGCTGTAAGATATGCAGTGGATACACCTTGGTAAATTCTCTAGGTAGACAGACTAAATCAGGTTGAGGCTAACCAATGGAGTTCAAACCCATTGATGAGTTAGCATATGTCTGTCCTAAGCAAGTGGACAGTTCCTGTAGAATGGGCAAGAAAATAATTTTTTTTCAGTGACCTTGAAGGTGACTGAAGTGGGCACTGTGGAACACTTAGCACCTGGTTAGATACTGAAGACACCAAGGTCATTCACTCATTCTAGACCATTTCCAGTTCTGACATTTGTCTTGCCACTGTATTTTGATGAAGAGTGAGGTTGATGACTTTATGTAACTCTGCCTGACATAATTCCAATTCATTCCTGGATCAAAACATTATCCTGTGATGTCATTGACTCTCTTTGAAATTGAAGGATAACAACTTTATGTATTATCTTTTGATCCTCTCAAACACAATGTAAGAGAGTTGTTATTAATGTTCTCATTTTATAAATGAGAAAAATGAGTCAGATCAAAGTTATGTTTCCTGGAAACCACAACTCCTAAATATCTGAGAGAAGTTTCAAATCTAGTTCTTCTTGACTACAAGTTGTGTTCTATACAAAATTCTATTCAGAGGTCAGCCATTCCAACTCTCCTTATTTAACAAATGAGAGAACCAATGACCAATGGAAGCTAGTTGCTCAGAATTACATAGATAATTAGTAACATGATTGTAGTTCAAACCCAAATACATGATTCCAAATACAATCTGCTTCCCATTACACCACATTGCCTCTCTTTAAAAACTTAAATTTTCTTCCTTGTAGAAAGTATTAACTTTAGGCAAGGCATAATCTACCTTGCTTTTCCTGACTGAAAAGTTGACTGGCAGATTTACAAGTGCTACTTTCCTCATGGAATCCCAAGGAATTACTGTTTTCATTTTCAGTAATCTATTAAGCTTTTGAAATCTATTCCAGTTACTGGATTTTGCTCAATACTCATTATTCCAGTTGTGTAATCTCTCTCAGTGGAAGACAGGCTTTGAGAAATGCCCGGCCGCTATCAGTGTTTCTTTCTCCTGAATTTTAAAGGAGAAAGATTTTTCTGTGTTAAATGAGAAATTTTGCTCCTTCTATGAAAATAGAACAATACTGAAAAAAAGTCTCCAGAATAAGTCATTGTGGAATCAATGATGAAAGTAGATTTCTTTTTATGGCTTGACTTTTAATCATTCCTATTATTTATTCTGTTTTTGGAAGAAAGCTTCAATTCTGAAAGATGGACCAGAATTTGAGAAGTACAAATGCAGCACACAAGTAAATGAGCACCATCTATTGGTTAATTGGATCATCAAATCATAGAATATTAAGATCATAGATCTAGATATGGAAAAGGGCACTGAGACTATCTAGTTTAACAGTCATTTTGTAGATGGGAAAAGAGAGATCTAGAATGATTAAGTGATTTTCCTGAGGTAAGGTAAGGTAATATTTAGATCCCTCTTGCTAAGTTGTCCACTAAGTTGTTTTACTTCTATCCTCATAGCCAACTTACTTATTGAAATTACTTGTTGAAATTCACTTTTCTGAGAAGTGAAAAAAATCTCAGTTGGCTTTTCTCATAAAAAAGGATCAACAATTTTGAACCTGGATTCAAGCTTTCTTGCCCTATATATTAACTTCCCAGGAGAGGTAACACATTGCCAACAGAAAGATGAGCAAAATTCTGGCTTTGGACATTTGATCAAATTTAGCAAAAACAGACTTTCTACTCTTTTCTTTTGTATCTTAAAATCTAGGTAGATATTTCCTGAGGGCTTTTTTTTTTAAAACAACATAGCTAATATTATTTTTCTGGTCAGTAAATTGTACCCTTCTTCCACTTGTTTTGCACCACCCTTAATAAGGGGTCATTATCTCCATGCTTTGAATCTTGTAATGAACTGTGTCAGACTATATTCACTGGTTTCATCTGGAAATGCTGAATCATTCAGAATCTGCTTACATGGTTCCTCATTATTTTTTCTGTTCTTCCACCCCCAAAAATTCCTTTACTAGTTCACTTCCTAAACCTTCACAAATAAAGTCACTTATTTTCACTACAAAATTTTAACCAAGGGTTCCTGAAATACTAGGTTGGTGTTACTGATGACATTTCCATTTTTTTAAGGAGTTCCAAAGATTTTATCCTTAAATTTCAGTAATAATGGGTTAAAGTGTCACCAGAACCTGAATTCAGGTCCCTCATCAGTAATTCTTTCAATATCATTTCTGTGGTATGACTCTGGATCCAGACCATTTTCTCCCATCAGTAAGTAGGTCAGGGCAGATGATTTTTTAAATCATCATATTAATATTTGGTGGGGGGGTTATGCAAGACAACCATCACTCCTAGTTTGTCTCTGGCTTTTTTATGCCTTCTGTGATTCCCTCATAATTCATGGGTCACATTCTGTCACATAAAAAAGGAATAATTTTATCTGAGAGAGGTTTCTAGATCAGTAATTGGGGATTTAGTTTGATTCTTCAACTTATGAAAGAGATATGGGAGTAGTATATGTAACAAGGGTACTGAGATAGGGTAACCCCATAAATAGCAACAAAAAGGAGATGCAGGGTAATAGATAAACCTTTGAAAATGAGTGAAGATGGCAAAGAGGAGGATGTTCTTCCCTACAGGTGTTTTAAAGAGAATATTGGTTTCCCTGTCAGTGACATCTCGGGAGAATGAGACTATAAGGAAAGATTTTATGTTTGTTTGCTTGTTTGCTTGTTTGTTTTTCACAAGGAGACATTCTAATCCTTTGGGGACTCAGGAATATATGCCTAACTGAATGAATTTTGATTCTATTGTGTTCCAGTAGTTTCATTTCTTCACCTCAAAGCTCTCCCATGTCACTCTGATGTCTGACTTAGAGATTTACCTCCATTTTTCCAGTCTCAAAATCCATGCATTTTAAAACTCCTAATTGTGTTTTTATTCTTTCTTCTTGTTTAATTCTTCTCCTCATCAAATTATTCTGGTTTCAGGAATATAATATTGTTTTTTGCTCAAGATACTATTGTTCTCTGCTATCCTTTTCACTTATTAGCCTTAGCAAAGACAAATTTCAGCTACAGCCTCTTCATACTCATGGAGCTTTTCCTCTGAAGTGTTCTTGTTGTTCTTGTTCTTGCTGCTTTTCCACTCATGCACAAAACCTGCCGTCATCCCTCCTTGGGACCTCAAACCAGCCAATGCCCTTTGAACTACTTTAGGTTCATTTATTAAGTTGTTGCATATTGAGTTCACTAAATTGGGATTAGGAATAATCATTAGGATTGTCTAGGTGGTGCAGTGGATAGAGCACTGGCCCTGGAGTCAGGAGTACCTGAGTTCAAATCCGACCTCAGATACTTAATAATTACCTAGCTGTGTGGCCTTGGGCAAGCCACTTAACCCCATTGCCTTGCAAAAAAAAAAAAAAAAAACTAAAAAAAAGGAAAAAAAAGGAATAATCATTAACTCGGTATGGTTTTTCACTGAATTTCATGAGATGTTAACTTTCTACCAGTCTGTAAGAATACATTTTTCTTTGTGATCCAAAAGGAAAATGAGGAGAGATAGGATTAAGATTTTGCTGCTGTTCCACTTCATCTTCCCCTAACTTTTCTTCTTCTTTTTCCTCCTTCTTCTCTAACAGAAAATGTTCACTTGTAATGGTTGCTTTAATGATCAATCAATCAACCAACTAGCAATAATTGGCCACTGTCTTAGTTACTAACCTTTTGGGGGTATAAATAGATTGATTGAAATAATGCTTGCTGATGAGGAACTTTGAATGAGCAGAAATAACAAAGACACACATAACACACACACACACACATACACACTGCACATTTATATGTTGTGCTGTTGTATATACATAGCACATTCTTACATATATGAAAATTATTTTTACACATATACATACAGAGAGAGAGAGAGAGAAAATAAGACAAAGTAATTACAATATTTTCATTGAGCTTCCAAATATGAACCCTGTTAGAACAAGTTTTTCAATGATGTCATGTTTTTCCATGCTGCTGATAAAACAACTTTATATATCTGGTTTTCACATTCTCAACTCAGATAAAGACACGTTTTCATTTCACTTTATGTATAGTATCTCATTGTATTCCAGAACATAGTTATATTTAGACTTTTCTTTATTTGTTCATCCTTTTGAGCTAAAATAGCTATCCACCCAACAGTTTTATTCTTGCATAACTTGGAAATGAATAGATGAAAGCATTTTAATGGAAATTGTCATTCAGTTAGGAATCTATACAATCTGTATACCAAATATATGAGATTTCTCTCTTGAATTGTAGTACAAATGGTATGTACATAATGGACTCCATTCTGTTGTATTTAAATCAACTTGCAACCAGCACCAGAAAAATGTTAAAAATAACAGTATTGTTGTTACTCTGAGATAGGTCAAGTATAAAAATTTCTAGAGATGGGGGTAGATTAATAGTTCCCCTTTAACTTGTAGAACAAGTTCTCTCTCTCTCTCTCTCTCTCTCTCTCTCTCTCTTTCTCTCCTCATTTTCCCCAAATTGTTCCCTGTTCACATGCTACTATGCTACTCTCTCTTCTCTCTTTACTCTTTACTAGTTTATTTTAATGACTATATAAATTAGTAGAAATAAGTTTTTAGGCCAACCTGACATGCACCTTCTTTTGCTGCAGAGCCTTTTAGCGCTTCTGTGTGGGTGATGATGTTCGTGATGCTCCTCATTGTGTCTGCCATGGCTGTTTTCATATTTGAATACTTCAGTCCAGTTGGCTATAACAGGAACTTAGCCAGAGGGAAAGGTAAACTTTCATTTTTTCACACTAAACACTTATTCAGTAGTCTTTTCAGTAGTCTTTTCTTCTCTTCTTTTTGTTGGGCTTCATACATGGGATTAAAATATAATTGTAGATGTTTAATGAGCACTATTTGTTGATGGTGCTATTCCATTAGCCTTTAGCAAAGTTTTCTTTTTCTCATTAGAAAAGACATTCTCCTTAGTCTCTATAGTATATTACAGCTATAACATTTGATGGCTTGTTGGTGGTGTTTTTACTGTCCTATGATGATCAACCCTATGGGTCACCTTGGACCTAAAAAAATAAAAAAAAATAAAATGGAGCACTATAGATCACTCTAATATGATATCAGTGGTTATTAAATTGAAATCATTAAGATAGTGAAAATATATTTTAAATATATCAAAAAGCAGAATATATTTTATAACTTTTTGTTTGTTTTTTAGTATTGGGTTTTGTTTTTTTTTGAAAGCCAGATCTCACTATGTCATCCTGGCTAAAATCATACTTGTCATTTTTTGGGTCTCACTGCTGATTGGCATAAAAACTTTGACTTGTTCTGTTTCCAACTTTGGCTATTTTTTTCTACTTAGAACCTAGAGGTTCCCTATGTGAGACTTAGTGTAGATCTGATCATTTCTAACCTTACTGCAGCTCAGATCTCACCATTAAATCAATCCACAGCCTCCCCAGGAAGAATTACAAGTCTGTGGCTTTAAAGGGAGAAAGGAAACACATGTAAACACACATAGATATACACACACAGAGCTATATATACACACATATATATATATGTATACATACCTTTATACTTATATATGTACAACTATGTGTATATATACACCTATCTACATATATACACAAATGTATGTATATATAGACACATATGTATAACACACAAATATTGCATATATGTATATATTATGGTATAACATGTATGTGAATACATCCAAATATATACATATGTATCAGTGTTGATATTGACATATATGGACAAATACAGCAAACAATTTCTTGAAGGTACATTATTTGAATTCACACTGCATATTTCTACTGGACTGAAACTAATTGTCATATTTTTATGGAAGTATACATTTGAATTTTGCAGTTTCAAATATATATGGCCACCTCAGAGGATTATTTCTCCTAATTGTGACTGAGTTGAATATATATATATATATATATATATGTATATATATATATATACCTGTAGATATACCATATGCATGAATACATACTTATATACAGACATTTATTTACTTTAATAATATTGTAATTAATCCTTTTTAAAAATACTTTCCCCTTTATGAAATGAGATATAAAAATGATTTTCTTAAAAAATGGTCATAGAATTGAAAAATCTTAAAATGTAAATTTTTATAGTCTATATATTTCCCTCTCAATACATTTTGATAGATTCTCTAATCAGTTTTGTCCTTAAATCTTTAAGTAGGGAACACTTTAGTCCCTTAAAAGGAACATGCAAATATCAGATAGATAGGGAAAAAAAGACAAGAAGTTATGTGATAGGTGATTTATTTCTTTATGATTTATTATTGAAAAGAATTCTAACTCTGCAATGTAAGAACTGACTTTTCTTGCTGTTTTTTAATGTTCCTATTTAGAAAGGATTGTATTGTCATTTAACTCTAACATCATGTGCACTCTAAATTTGAGCCTTGATGGATGGAAATAGCCAGGAATACTTGCTTTAACATGCCAAATAATGGCCCAGCTGAGTTTCATGAAGCTTATAGGAATGTGTTGGATGAATAATGAAGCAGCTTCTCAGAAAGATTTTTGTAATGAGTGCTTCAGTTTGTTAAGAAGATTGGTTCCTTAATATGAAAATTAAATCTATCATTAAAACAGGTCATAGCATTACTCCCTTTTTAAGCCTAGATGTTGCACATACTGTTTCATTTACTTTGCAGAACAGAAAAGAACAAAATCCGCTATGATAAAAATGCATAAAGAATATTATTTTTAAAGTAGGGAATCGATTATATGTGTAAACTATGATGGTAGTCCTTCATTCTTGAAAATCATAACATCAGGAAGTGATATGACAAGCACATGAATTGGATTTGAATGAGGGGAGGGCTGTACTAATTCACCAGCCTCACTTTCTCTTCCATAGTCATCTGACCATATATGAATCAGGATGACTGAAGATGGCATGAGAGGCAATCAGGATTAAGTGACTTGCCCAAGGTCACACAGCTAGTAAGTGTATGAAACAGGATTTGAATCCTGTCCTCCTGAATCCAAGGACAGTACTCTATCCACCATGCAATCTAGCTGTGTAGTCTAAAATAAAAGAAGGTTGCCTATTTCTTCTTGTTTTTTCTATATCATTAGAATCATAAACCATATAACTACTTTCATCCCTCTCTAATTCAGATTATCATTCCTAGTGCACAACCCCATCCTGTCACTTCTCTACTTAGAAAACTTTAGTGGCTTCCCATTCCTACAAATTTAAACAGAAATTCTCCAGTGTGGCATTTATGGTTCTTTACTATTTCTCTCCTTGTGCCTCATTATTGCCCTTCATATGCTTTATAGTCCAATTAGTCAATACCATACATTCCTCAATGACATTGCTCACAAAATTCCCTGAAATTAGAATAACTTTGGCCATACTTACCTGATAGTAGAGATCCTACTTATCATTCACTGCCTACTTTTGAATTCTATATCCTGTTATTTAAACTGCCCTCATTCTACCAATGAAACCTAATATCTTCTTCCTTTGAATTCTTATGAAATTTCATTTGTACCTTTCATAGACATTTATTAATAAATATTTAATTCAGTACTCTACTAAGAAAGGTGCTGGATTCCAGGTATTCAAAAAGTGGAAATGAAATGGGTCTCAACCCTCAAAGATCTTATATTCTACTGAGATAGCATATTTTGCTTATTATTACAACCCTTTATGTTTACAGGAAATTTTTTTTTACTATTCTATAAATTTCTAATGGTCAGGAACATATCTTTGTATTTCAAACTCAGCTTCCTAAGCACCCAAACACAAAGCTTTTTCCACAGAAGGATTCTAGATGCTGGTGCTATTGTTAACCATTAATACAGGGATTCTTAATTGTGTCTGTGTGTTTGTCTGTGTATGTGTGTGTGTGTGTGTGTGTGTGTGTGTGTGTGTGTGTGTGTGTGTGTGTGAAGGAATTCTTCAATCATCTGGTAAGGCTTATGGAACTCTTCTTAGAATATTTTTTGAATTTCTTAAAGAACTGCTGAGTTGCAGTTAGAGGTCTGTGAAACTATAATTGCTTTTTCTATTGAAATTTGTAAGTCTCTGAAATCTGTCCATGGACCCAGGTGAACTATTTTGTTGTCATTTGTTATTATAGAATTGTCAGTAGCAGAAAGATTGACCCACAATTTTTTTACAAAATTTTGAAAAATTCTCATGATCTGTTTTTTTTTTCCCAATTAATTTTCAGCTCCCCACGGACCTTCTTTTACTATTGGAAAAGCTGTTTGGTTGCTCTGGGGCCTGGTCTTCAATAATTCTGTGCCTGTTCAGAACCCAAAAGGGACCACCAGCAAAATCATGGTGTCTGTTTGGGCTTTCTTTGCCGTCATATTCCTGGCCAGTTACACTGCCAACCTGGCTGCCTTCATGATTCAAGAGGAATTTGTTGATCAGGTGACTGGCCTAAGTGATAAAAAGGTAGGTGGTCTCCAGTAGACATGTTCTGACACTATTCCTTTTTGTATGACAATTTACCAAGGTAATTACTTCTGCTGCTGCAATATGAAAGTAATGACATATGAGTAAGTTAGTCCAATGTAAGTTACATCAATGGTGCATATCTTTCTGGATATGCTATTTGTAATGCTATCATAGTTTTTTTTTTTTTACCTAGATAAGAAGATCCCCTGGGTTGAAGTCTTCCAGGACAAATGTACATCATCTTTCCTCTCACCCCCCCTCACTTAAAATAAGCCTTTAATTAGAGGAATAATATTGCAATCTTACATTTATATAGGGCTTTAAGGTTTAAAAGGTACATACACCTGTTATTTCATTTGATCCCCACAACAACACTGAGAAATAGGTGTTTGTATTTTTATCCTAGTTTACAGATGAAGAAACTAATGTTAAAAAATGTAATTTGCAATTAGGTTATAAGGTAAGATTTGAACTCAAACCTTCCTGATGTTAGACCCAGTGCTCTAAACACTAGGCCACCCCACTAAAAATAATTTCTGAGATCTATATAAGCTGTTCAATGATTATGATTCATGAGTATTAGTAAAATATCTACTATAGTTTGGCTTATGACAATTTTATCTCTCAAATGGTCACATACATAGAGGAAGAAACATTCATCAAACTAGGGAAAACAGGAAATTTGGATTGTAACAACAACAATGCCAACAGTAATCACAAATAATAATAATAAAACAACAACAAAGTAATAATAGCAGCAACAATAATTAACGTAAATCTAGCACTTGCTTTGTTGAAGATACTATGGTAAATGTTCTGTAATTATTATCTGAGTTGAACCTCACAACAACCCTGGGAGGTAGATGCTATTTTTTTTTTTTTGGTTTTTGCAAGGCAAATGGGGTTAAGTGGCTTGCCCAAGGCCACACAGCTAGGTAATTATTAAGTGTCTGAGACCAGATTTGAACCCAGCTACTCCTGACTCCAGGGCCGGTGCTTTATCCACCGCACCACCTAGCTGCCCCTAGATGCTGTTATTATTCCTATTTTATAACATGCTGAATCATTTGCTCAGAATTAATCATCTAATGTCTGAGGCAGAATTTAAACTTAGATTTTCCTGACTCTAAACCTAGCGCTTATTTATTGTCCCACTGGCTTTAACTATAATTAATTTCTTCATTTGCAACCTATCATTTCCCCTTACTTGAATTCATTTCCCTCATCTACAAAACATGGGAGTGGGACACAGGTCCTCTCCGGCCTCTCCTATTTACCTTTAAATGTATCCAGATCTAGATATTTATCTCTTTCCTAAATAAAGCCCTCCTCTTTAGAATAAAGAAGAAGTGGGTTGTGTTTACCACAAAATTCTCAAATTACCCCAGGAACTCATTCTTTCCTGAACATTGAGAAACTTGGGCAAATCATTAGCCTTGCTCACTAAGCTGCAATTTCTGCATATTCAAAGTGAGCACAATAGCACCTATTTGAGGGTCTATCAAACCAAAATCTAATGATGGTAGAGGAAAAGCATGTGAAGTTTTAAGTGGCTATTCAGAAGTGTTCATGCAAAGGAAGAAAAGAGGAAAATGAGGCTGCTACATCTTTGAATTTTAGGTTTGGGACACAAAAATGAACTGGTTTATATACTCATCAACTTCATAGTTGTAGGATTGCCAGTGTCTGCAGCATATTATGTATGGATCATTTGGATCTCTTCATAAAATCTTACTAATCTTGCAGAATTCCTTTTTGCTCTTGATGTATCTATGCCTCATTTACATGAATCAGAGAGGTCTTGATAGAAAGATAATGACTATTAGTCAACAATAGTTATCCACTGCTCTCACATTGAGCAAAGTGCTAAGGTAGAGTGCCATGGGAATATATAGGGAAATGGATGGAGACCTAGTTAAGCCTCTAAGAGAAGGTAAGAGATAGAAATTGGAAGTACATATCTGGTAAACACCTGCAAACCTATGACAATTGAAGGCGTATGAGCAGATTTTCTTAAGTGAGTGTGGAAAAAAGAACAGAAAGCTAAGAATTGCAAGATGTTTATGAAGAGCTAGTAAAAAGTGAATGACCAGTAAGACAATTACTCTGTTATAATGGCAATGTTAAGGGATATAAAGAGAAAATCTGGGGAAGAAAGAATTAAAGATTATCTGTTCAAAAAATAGAAGGGATGAATATTATTTTAAATATGCATATATGTATAAACACATACATATACAATAACATGGATGTATACATGTACAGACATATATATATATACATATACATATATATATATGACATTTGTGTACTATGTAACTATCATCTCTTTCCCTTCTTTTTTCTCTCTCTCCTATCTTGTCCTTAATATTTATGTCCCAAGCCAAAAGAAAATCCTTTGCACTGAGATTCAGGTTTGAGAGTGTTACAGCTTGTGGGAGAACTAATTAGAACCCATAATAACTTAACTATCCTGATGTGACTAGGAAACACCTAACAATGCTTCCTACATCCTCATGAGGAAACAAATCTGCTTCAGTGCTCAAAGGTGCTATAGGAAAGTAGATAGATCTTTTAATTAAATGTGTGATACATTAAATAAGCAATGGAATCCATAGAGCAAATAAGTTGAGTGTCCCTCTAAGTTTAATAACTGAGAAGGCCTGTGAAATAAAAATCTATATTGAATCAATTTATTTTTATTTCTGTACACAAGTGGTTTCCTCAATGAATACTTGTTTAATAAATTCTGTTTATTATCTATTTTAGTCACATTAAGAGTATTTTATAAGTTTTTATTATATTGTTACAAACTAAAATGATAATAATTAATAAAGATCTAAAATGATAATAATTCCATTTAAGTATAGTGTTTCACTATAGTGCTGAGTGACTCTAGTAAGTGTGTTTCTTCATCTACCCTCCAGGAATAACATTGTTTACTACAAGTATTCAGAAACCAGTTACTCTTTCTTCCCAAAATAGATTTTATTTTTAACTTTGGCTTTTATGTCAACTATATGTCCCAAAATATCCCTAATCTCAGAGATTCTTTTTCTGAGAAAGGGGTGGGGGAAGAGAGAGAGAGAGAGAGATCAATAAATTTAACCTAATCAATACATGGAAAATGTTTGCATTATTCTGTATTGTTTTCTACCTGCCATTTCCATTGATATTCCCCCAGCTCTGCAAGATGGAGGTATACTGTGGAGTTGGGTAGGGGAAGTGCCTTCTCATATTAGTTCCTTAGGGTTATCTTAATCATTCTAATTTTACAGCCTTCCAATTTGATTGTTTAGATGTTCCATTGTTGCAATCACTCTGTGTAGTATTTTCATAGTTCTATTTGTTTCATTTTTGTTTTTGTTCTTATCAGTCTTCCTATGCCTCTCTATATTAATTCTTCCAAAAGTAATATTCAATTACATTTATGTAATAACTAATTTGGCCATTTCCCCAATTAATGCACATCTACTTTATTTCCTGTGTTTTTTTTTATCACTACAAAAAGTACTGCTATATGAAGTGGCAAATAATCAAAAACTGAGGGGATGTCAATCATTGGGGAATGGCTGAGCAAGTTTTGGTATATGAATGTTATGCAGTCATATTGTTCTGTAAGAAATCATGAGTGGGCAGGCTTCAGAAAAGCCTAGAAAGACTTGCATGAACTGATGCTGAGTAAAGTGAGTAGAACCAGGAGAACAGTGTACACCCTAACAGCAACACTGGGAGTTAATCAGTTATGATATACTCAATTCCTCTCAGTAATCCAGTGATCAAGGACAATTCTAAGAGATCAACTGAGGAAAATGCCATCCACATCCAAAAAACTCTGGATTCTAAATACAAAGCAAAGTATACTATGTTCACTTTTTAAAACTTCTTTTATGTTTTTAGTTTTATTTCTCTTTCATTTCTTCCCCCCTTAATTCTAACTCTTTCACAACATGACTAATCTGGATATATGTTAAATATAATTATGCATATATAGCATTTATCAAATTATTTTCTCCTATGGGGAGGGGGATGGGAAGGGAGGGTGGGTGATAGAAAAATGTAGAATTCAAAAGCTTGTAAAAGAATGAATGTTGAAAATTATCTTTGCAAGTAATTGGGAAAATATTTGGAGTCATTAAAATATAATTAAAAAGTGATGCTATAAATATTTCAACTTTAAAATATGAAACATTTCTTTTTGCCATTGAATTTCCCAGGGTTTTTTGGGATTTGTGAATAAAAGGTATATAAGTTTAGTTATTTTGTTATACTTAATAATTACCTAGCTGTGTGATGTTGGGCAAGTCACTTGACCCCACTGCATTGCACAAATAAAAATGTAATTTTGTTCTCTTTGTGCCTCATAAGAATGAAAGAATGGGTAGAAAGGGGAAGGTGAGTGCTCTAGAAATAAGTACAGTCATTGCCATTAAATTCCCAGCTAATAGCAAATGCAGACAAATGGGCAGTTTGAAAAATAAATAGTTTGTAGAGAAGGATGGAAATGTATTCTGGCCAAGGCTCCATTATTTATAAAAAAATTTCTTTAATTATGCTTATCTTCTTGGCCAGTTTTATTTTATGCTTCATCGATTTGTGCAAGGGCCATACTAATCTTCTCTGTATCACTCCAATTTTTAGTATATGTGCTGCTGAAGTGAGCATGCCAGTTTATTTTAAAAATGTAATTGTTGCCTTTTATGCGTTATTCACTCCATTAACAATGTGTTTCATTTATAGTCCTAGAGATTTCATTTCAGAGCTTTTTGTCTTTCAGGCAAATATTGTTAGGCAAAAGATAAGAGTTTCAGATTTTCTAGAATGAGGCCCAGTGCTTGGCAAAGTAGCCAAACAAAGAATCTTAAAACTGGAAGACTACTTAGAGATCATGTAGTGAAAAATCTCATTTTACAGGTGAGGAAACTGAGGCTCCTCAAGATTTGTTAACCATCAGCTCTCTTACTCCATTCAATAAACTCTACTGACTCTGTATTAACTCCAGAACAAAAAGTAAATCTTCTATTTGGCTTTTGAAGCTCTTCATGACCTGGTCTCTTCCACCTTTCCAATATTCTTACATTTTATTCCCCTCCATGTTCTCTGTGATACTGACTTGTCTTTCCTTGAGCGTGGTAAGCCATCTCCTGACTCTAAGCAATTTCTCTGGCTATTATCCATGACTGGGATGTTTTCTTTCCTCATCTCAGATTCCTGGTTCCCAGACTTCCTGCAGTTTCTAGCTCAAATTCCATCCTCTGCAAAATGTTTTGATATGGGAACTTTTCCTAATCCCTCTCTAAGCAAATGCTTTTTTTTAAATGATCTCCTATTTATTGTTTGTACATAATTGTTTGCTGTTATCTCCCTTTTAGACTATGAGATCCTTGAGAATAGGGACTGATTTTACCTTGATTTGTATTTCCAGCATTTAGCATAATGCCCCAATATATGGTGGGTGCTTAATAAATACTTGGTGACTGATTGACAGCCTTTTGTTTAAGAACTGGAAAGGGACCAAGGAAAACTTACCTTCAACACCTATTAAAATAGTAACATATTGAAACAATGTGGCTTTCCCTAAATGGTCTAGACCATCATTAATTTCCCCAATTCTGAGGGTGGCTAGAATTAGAATTTGTCTTAAGATGTTTTGTGGGTAGGGGGTGATTGGGAAAGTCAGGTAAATTAATCAATAAACATAGGGATACTTATAGACCACAGGGGCTGATTCACTCAATCTATCCCTTGACTTCTTTCTACTTCACAGACTGAAGATGATAGGAATCTAGTATTCAGATCAAAAACATGCTGCATGTAAAACAATTTCATATTGTGGAATTTTAAGAAACGATTGCACATTGCACTTTAAATAGATTGCAAATCTATAACACACAACCTGAAACTTCTTTTAAATATATAATAAAGTTCTAAAGGAAAACATAAGTATGCCCCAGCGCATGGCACCATCCAAGAGAAAGCATTATTTACTTGGTAGATTTTAAGGTACATTTTGTTCTTTTTAAGCCTTATACTACCATGCTAGTTGATGATAGTTGGAAATTGTCTTATTTTATAGTCAATTTAATGAGATAAAATTGCTATGCTAGTCTATTTAGAATAAGTTGTACTTATGGAGGGGGCATCTAGGTGGATACAGAGCAGGATACAGAGCTGGAAAAACTCACCTCCCTGAGTTCAAATCTGACCTTAGACACCTACTACCTGTGACTGTGGCAAGTCATTTAATCCTGTTTTCCTCGATTTTCTCATATGCAGAATGAACTGGGAAGGTGACAAATCATTCCAGGACTTTTTGCCAAGAAAATACCAAATGAGTTTACAAAGAGTTGGGCATGATTGCAAATGACTGAACAATGGGTATGGAAGAGGTTATTAAAGTATATAATCAACAAGCAGCAAATATTGCTTTGTGACTTTGAACTATGTAGAGTACTGGAGATAAAAAGAAAGGCAAGCATTGACTCTGTTCTAAATGAATATACATTCTAATGAACAAGACAACACATAAATAACTAAGTATTGAAGAACTATATAGAGTAGCTGGAAAGTAATCTAAAAGGCACCAGCATGTGGGAGGCAGAGGAGGAGAGACTGGAGAAGGTCTCCTGAACTAAGTCTTAAGGCAAAGAAGGTAGAAAAGTGAGAGATAGAATGATTACAAGATTGATTACTGACTGATTACAAGAAAATTGATGTAGTTGGATCATAGAATAGAGGGTAGTGTAGTATAAGCTTGCAATGGTAAGTAGACATGTTCTGAAAAGTTTTAAATACCAAATAGAGAAATTTTATATTTGATGCTTCAGGTAATAGGGATCCATTGAAGCTGGTGAGCAAGGGTAATAAGATGATCAGACCGAAGCCTAAGAAAAATGTCATTGTCCAATGAGTAGTAGAGAATTGGATTAGGGAAAAATTTGAAGCAAGGAAACCTATTAGCAGATTATTGTGAAACTTCAGGTGAGAGGTGATGAAGATCTGAATTAGACCTCTGAACATGTTAATAGAGAAAAAGATATATAGAAAAGGATATATAGAAAATGGAAATGAAAGTGGTAAAGTGAGCATCTTCAAGCAAACTGTAAGATAATATATTACTGAATGTGTATGTGTTTTCTTCAGGTGCACAGGAAGATATTCAAATGATCACCCCATGAATTCATTACTTCAGTGCAATCAAACAAGACCTTAGAGAAATAATGTTAGGTGCTCATAGAGATTTTGTCTTCTTATCATCTTCTAGTAGGGGTCCACATATGCTACATAGAGGAATAGAATATAAACTCCTTGAAGAGAAACTTTCATTTTTGTATCCTAGCAATTTTCCCATTGTTGAGAACAAAGTTAAGTTCTTAATGGATACTTGTTGATAGATAGATTGATTGACTGAATGCAATAGGAATAGTTAATAGCAGAATTCTTAAAGTGTTGCGTTGTCCTGACCAAATGATATGATTTCTTCCATTCTTTTTGGCATTTTTATATAAGTGTCATCAGGAGGTGCAGACATCAAATAGCCTCTGAAATCCCTTCCTATTCTAAAATTCTATCATTTTGTGAACATCAACTGAAAGAAACAAAGTCAGAAATCAGTTAAACCTAAGGGATCTTTGAAAAATGGAAGAGGAGACCTTGCTTTTCATGTCTCTAATGGCCTTCTGAATTTAGTGAGGTGGGGGAAATGCCAATATGTCTAAAAATTGTCTTGACTCTTTCAGTGAGATTTCTTTACACATATCTCACAAAAATTTAAAGCAGAGGAAAAAGAAAGGAACATTTAACAAACTATATAGTAACTGAAGCAGATGGGGACTAAAGTGGAAAAGCACTTAGTCAAATAGGCCATCTTCAAATGTCTTGGGAGATTGCCAACGGCTGCTCCCACAACCAGATTTATGAAGAGAACCTTTACCTCTGTGCCCCAGAGGAGGCAGATGCTGTTTAAAGGAAACTTGGCTTGGGTCTCAACCACTAGCAGTGATGAATTAGGGCACTGCTTGTAGGAATAATAAATGCAAAAGAGTATTTTACTGTTCCACATAAAGGTGAAGCTTTTGGGTGGCCTCTCTGGAACAATGAAGCCCTATTTTCTGAAATTGAGATGCAACTCTTCATTAGGCAATCATACATCTAATTTAATAGGAGTTATTTTCAAAAGAAAATTTTAATTAAGATTGAAATTGTGCTGAATTTTAAATTGAAAATGTTTAAAATGTGTTTTCATTTTTTTCTTTTCTTTCCAACCCAGATACTTTAAGTGAGGCTTGCATATAGTAGTAAATTCCTGGAAGGAACTTTGATGCCTGATCCTTAGTCAAATCTATTTGTATCTTTGTGTCTCAGTTTCTTCATGTACAGAATGAGGACCTTGGACTAGATTATGGCTAAATTCCCTTTTAGCTTTAACATACTCTAACTTTTCTTACATAATTTTCTCTACTTGATGCAAATTCCCTTGAATCTTACTTTTTCACCTTGAGATCTTTCCTATTGGAGATTTTATTTTTTGTATAATAAACCTGCTTTATTCCTAGTTCAGGTAGATTTGACTAGGTGGTCTGGGGGATAGGAAGAGTGCTTCATTTGGAATCTGAAAGACCTGAGTACATAATTTTCCCTCAGACACTTATTAGTTCTGTAATCCTAGGCAAATTAGTGAACTTCTCTCAGCCTTAGTTTCTTCAACTGAAAAATGGGGAAAATGATATTGACTACTTTATAGTATTGTTTTAAGGATCAAAATGAGATAAATTATGCAAAAATCTTTCAGATTTTAAAGTAACATATAAATTCTAGTTTATCATTGAGTAAGTTAGTTCAAGCTATTCTATAACTAGAACTTTAAGATGTGATGACCACCTTGGAAAATTTGTTTTGGTGAGGATAAATTATTTTGGAGGGATGTAGGGGGTAGTAGGTGACATTGTATCAGGAAAGTACATCATAATATCCAAAGACTCTGGTTTCTGCATCTTCAGGGTTTCAGAGGATGAACAGTCCCCAGAAATGGGATCCTATTTAAGAATCATTCTAGGTCTGGTGAGTCATGCATAGTTGTAGTAGGAGGCACAGGGATCTGGATGATCTGGATTGTGAATGTCAAGAATCAGACAATAAGGGGTTACTTTTCCATTCATTCTATACTTTACAGCTCTGACATCAGTATTTTGGGTAACCCTATGACTTTTGCATCCATAAAGAATATTTTGATGATTTTTTTTAGGATTTTGCAAGGCAATTGGAGTTAAGTAACTTGCCCAAGGCCACACAGGTAATTATTAAGTGTCTGAGGTAGGATTTGAACTCAGATACTCCTGACTCCAGGGCTGGTGCTCTATCCACTACACCCCCTAGCCATCCCTTGATGACTTCTTGAATCTTTATTATTGATATTTTGGGGGGTTCCTCATCTTTGCCTGATCCATAGGAAATAATTCTACTAGGAAACCTGAATATTCTACCATTCATTGATTTACATTTTTCTTAGGGTTTTTTTTGCAAGGCTAACAGGGTTAAGTGGCTTGCCCAAGGCCACATAACTAGGTAATTATTAAGTGTCTGAGACCAGATTTGAACTCAGGTACTCCTGACTCCAGGGATGGTCTTTTATCCACTATGCCACCTAGCCGCCCCTTGATTTACATTTTTTATAGGAGTCAGATTACTTAGTTTCTTCAAGTTTTTAAAATAATTTTATTTTACTAATACAATTTAACTGACCAATCTGGACCAAATTCATTATTTTGAAACCTTTCCCCCAAAATTCCAGAGAATATCAGTTTACTCATGTTTCCTTGCCTGAATCTATGATTTTGTAAAATTAGAAATAAATATGATTTCAAAAAGGGTTCATTTCTTGTTATTTTTTCCCTGTGTGTCTTATGAGGTCAATACATTTTGAACACCATGGAACTTATTGAGAAGGTCCTAGTATTCTAGGGCTTGATTTCATCAGCACAGTGTCATCTCAAAATGGAAATTTTTGGAGGACCTCATCATCTATAAGGGATTTTTTCTTTCTTATAGACTTCACAGTATAACTTCAATGAAAGTAGTAAACTCTTTGTGGCGTATGTGTTTCCTTATTTTGTATTTTAGTTCATATAGATAATGCTATCACTGAACAGCTATTTGTGCTGTCTCATCAAGGAATTTTTCATGATGTTTTGAATAAAACTACATGAATAGGAGAAAGTGAAGAAGAATTAAGAAACCACTTGATGAGATGAAAGAAGAGAATATAAAAGATGACTTGGAGCTTAACTTAAAACAAAACCAAACAAAACAAAAAAAATCTAACAACTTGCCACCTGGTACTAACACTTCCTGACAAATAGAGGGAGAAGAAATGAAAGCAGTGTCAGATTTTATGTTCTTGGACTTAAAGATTACTGCAGATGATGACAACAACCATGGAATGAAAAGACACTTGTTTCTTGGAAGAAAAGTCATGGCAGATATGGGCACAGACTGAAAAGCAAAGACATCATCTTCTTGACAAAAGTCCATAATGTTGTTTCAGTAGCAATGTGTGGCTGTAAGTGGTGAACTATAAAGTAATCTAAGTACCATATAATCGATGCTTTTGAATTCTGTGAAGACTTTTGAGAGTCCCTTGGACAAGAATTTAATAAAGAAATAAATTAACATTATTCAAGGAAAGTCAAATATTGAAACTGAATATCATATAAAATTTAAATCCTTGAATACTTTGGTTTCATAATGAGAATACAGGACTCATTGAAAAAGACCCTGATCTTGGGAAAGATCGAGGACCAAGGGAAAAGGGAACAGAAAAGTATAAAATTGATAGATAATGACA
This sequence comes from Macrotis lagotis, assembly GCF_037893015.1. NCBI lineage: Eukaryota > Metazoa > Chordata > Mammalia > Peramelemorphia > Peramelidae > Macrotis > Macrotis lagotis. The sequence goes on along the minus strand of NC_133665.1, from coordinate 12,030,432 downwards.
TGGAAACAATGTGAACTTGGACAGGCTTCAAAGGATAGTAGAAGATAGATGGATCTCATCTTTTCTGGTCTATGGGGAAATGAAGAGTCAGACATGACTGAACAGCTGAACAACAACTACGTAGAAGGCATATAGTTGAGTATAGTCTTGAAGATCTCATTTTACTCTTCCAAATGCTTTTTTGCATTTGTTGATAAACAAGAGATGCAGATGGATCATATATTCTCTTTATCTTTTATTTAATTTTGTTAGTGTAAAAATGTTGCCTCTTATAGAAAATCATTCATAGAATCCTATGTGATCCCTTCTCTTATTTTCATTAATGATACTCTCAAAGCATGTATATGGATATTTATATTGTAAATAGAAAGTGGCCATATCATGATGTGAATAAGCATTTATGTAGCCTCAACTATATGACAGAGACTGTATTAAGAGCTTTTTGTGATCCTCACAACAACCTTATAATATGGGTACTATTATTGTCTTCATTTTACAGTTGAGGAAACTGAAGCAAACTGGGGTAAATTAACTTGCTCAGGGTTACACAACTAATATCTGTTTGAGGTTAAATTTGATACAATTACTGATATTTTGGGAATAATAATGTCATATAACCTTTTCCTATTTTTTTGGAATTTTCAGTGTCTACATCTTAGTACTTCAATTTTACATTGCATCCAGTTTGTGTATATAGTGGTCTACTAGCTGTTTTAAGTTGCATTTTCTTAAATGTAATTGTCATATAGAATATTGGCTCCAGGATTATTAGAGTCAAAGTATGTTTGTTTTATTGTTATCAATGATGAAATGAGATTACAACTGAAATGCTGGCAGATGTTTTATCTCACACTTGTTTTTTCTCTTTTCAAGTTCATATTAAAAATGCTCTTTGTATCAAACAGTTTAATTGAGTCTTCCAAGTTTCCTGTGTTCTTGTTTTCCATTGTCCTGCTTATCTTCCTTTGTAAAATTATATTGCTTGTAATGTGCAATTATGCTGAACATTTTACAAATGAGCTCTTATTCTAAATTCATTATACTTTGGGATACCAAGTCTGTCTTCTTGAGGAAGAAATCAAATGTTTTTCATCTGGGACAGTTTCTGAGTGCTTTGGACCTCTTAATTGTCACACTTTTTTTTTAGTCAATTATCTTTAAGTAATGATAGTGATCATAATCAATAAATCTTTACTTTTATCTATATCCCTTTTTCATGCTCCATTATTTAATTAGGTAAGCATGGAACTTTTTTAGTTAGAACTTTATCATCTTGATATTTTCTCTTAATTCAACATTAATTATTTTCTCTATTTTGAGTAGATAATGATCTGACTATACACAGACAACTGATTTGGAAATGGCCCCCCATCTAGATAACTGGTCATTTTTTGCCTATTGTCCTTCCTAAATTTCTTTCCTTTTCCCCTTCCCTTTTCTTTTGTCTTCTTTCTTTATTTATTCTTCTGTTATTTTAGGAATGACATTATTTTAGGATAATCCCTAGGTACTTTAAGATCAAGATTAGAATGAAATGAGACATAGAACATCCAAGTTAACAAAACATTTATTTAGATTTTCAGAGAAAAACTATTCAACAAGGGAGTTCAAGTTTCTGAATTGATATGGTGATCTGCTGGTCAATCATCAGGGTCCAGCTGGAATGCCTTGTGACTTTTTTTACTCAAACAACCAGGAAACCATATTTACAAATTTGGCTTTAGTCCTCTACCAGTTAAACCTTCAGCATAATTTCAATTCCTTTAAGAAAAAGATCTAACCCACAAGGATATTTCTTGCATGTATTTAATCATAATTAAATATAATGGTTTGAGCATATTTTTAAAAAATTTATGGTAAAGAAAAATCTATGAGATTTTGGGTGATGTATAAGCTTTTGAGTTCTTTCATCTCCTATTGTAAAATTACACACACACACGCACACATATACAAATACAAACACTGACATATATGTATTACAATATAAATTATATATGTGAACATATCTTTTTTTTGGTGTGTTTTTTTGTAAGGTAGTGGGGCTAAGTGACTTGCCCAAGGCCACACAGCTAGGTAATTATTATATCTGGTGCTGGATTTGAACTCATGCCATCCTAACTCCAGGGCCAATACTCTATCCCCTACGCCACCTAGTTACCCCTATATCTTCTTTCTTATGCTAAGTTGCATATAGTATCAAATTATGTTTTGACCAGATTTGTAGAAGCTTGTCAAATTTTTCATAGAATGACTCATTCCTAATTTTCTACAATAGATATTTATGTATAATTTGCCACTGTTTTATGATGGTCATCATGAACTTGGAAAGTTGAAATGAAAAAGTGATATATAAAATGTTATTTATTGCTTTGGTGGCAATATGATGAAACCAGCTGCTTCATACACACAACACACACATATGTATATGTATATATTTTAAATGTATACATATTTATATATGCACTATGTATCAGAATATCAGAAATTTCCTATCCAAGTGACAGTGTCACCCTTCAAAACTGTCACTTGAAGAAATTATCCAATTATTCAGATGCCCAAAATGCATTTTTAATTTGTGCATTGCTTTCAGGAGTAAATATAATTTTTAAATTTTTTCTCAATATTGACAAATCTTCCATCTTATTTAGAGTAAACTTGATTTTTGAAAATAACCCAGAGATATTTGGAACTTAAGTCTGATGAATTAGGTAGTTGATCTAGGCTGCTTAAGATGAGTTTAGTCCTCCAAAATGATATGTACCTATAAAATAGTAGAAATTGGTCATTTTGTTGGGTGACAGTAAAATTTCTGAAGGCAGTTTTAAAGTAAAGAATTCTTAAATTGAATAATGGTATACCATCATTGAAGTGAATGCAATATTTTTCAAGATGATACCACAAAATAGATAGATTCATTCCATTTTTTATATTGAAACCATTATATTATAATTGCTCTAGTTTCTTACCTTTTTGAATGGCTAAATATTTGTTGAAAAAAGAAGATATCTTATCCTTAATTTAATATAATAATACAATACAATATAATATGATATGATATGATATAATTAATATATAATGTAATGTAATATAATGTAATAAAATGTGATAAAATGTAATATAATAAATATATCATAACACAACATATCACGTCATAAAATAACATAAACATAACAACATAACAAACATAACAAGCATGACATAACATAATAACATAACATAATAATATATTATAATATAACATAATATAACATGACATGACACATCATTACATGACATGACATAAAATGCATTACATGTGTGACATGGTATGATATGATGTGATAGTATATGATATAATATGATATAATCTATTCTCTACAATATATTAAATTCTCTACAATAAAATCAGTTCCCTAAAAAACAAAAGAGGAGATTAATTGCATATCTTATATATATTTTGAGGTTAGTGTCCCAGGCTTACTGTGACATGGGAAGGCATTCTGAAATATATTCCTCATTAACCAAATTTTTTAAAAATAATTAACTTATTAGGAAGAGGAGATTTTAAATGATACCTGATGTTTATATAGTGCTTTTTGTTTTTATAAAATAATTTTGTGTCTATTTTATCTTCAAAATATTGTTATAATTCATCTTCAAAAAAAAAGAAATTTTGGGTGGTTTAAATCCCTTTGTACAGGTGAAAAAAATTGAGGCTAAATATGATTAATGAACTTGTCCAATATTTAGTGAATAAACAGAGACAAGAGGCAAGAAGTAGTATATGTAGTTAAAATATTGTAAAACAAGTAATAACATCTGATTATATATACATGATGTTTTAGAGATCTTAGTGTAGTTTTAGATTAAAGTTAAAGGAAAACAAACAATGAATTTGGGGTACCCTATAAAATACCTTATGCCACTATTGAGAACCCTGTAGTATGTACCCAGTTCAATGTAAACCATCATGTGACATTAAAAGGAAGGAAATAAAGATGAAAAAAAAGAAAAGGAAAAAAAGAAGGAAAGTAAGGGATAAACAACTGTACAATAAAAGCCATGCCCTATTTGAAAAATGAAAAAAAAATATGAATAGGCAGTAAAATGTTTCATTTGATGAATGATTAGTAAAATGCACATTAGAACAACTCTGACTGGCCACTTCACAACTATTAGATAGGATAATATGACAGAAATGGAAAATGGAAAATGTTGGAGGGGATATGGTGAAATTGGGACAATAAGGCATTAATGATAGAGTTGTGAACTAAGCCAACCAGTCTGGAGAACAATTTGGAACTATGTACAAAGGGCTACAAGTCTGGGCATTCCTTTTGACCTAAATATAGCACTACCAGAACTGAATCTCACAGAGCTGAAAAAAGAGAGAGAAAAGAATCTATTTGTAAAAAAAATATCTATAGTAATTTTTTCTTTGTGGCAAAGACTTTGAAATTGAGGGGATATTCATCAAAGGGCAATGATTGAAAATGTGTTGGTTTGTGATTTTAATAGAATATTATTATGCTATAAAAAATGAACAGGATGATTTCATTAAAAAATGGAAAGACCTATATGAGCTGATCCAAAACGAACTGAGCAGAACCAGAAGACCATTGTCTGAAGCAATATTGTACAATGATGAACTAAAAATGACTTAGGTATTTCATCAATACCTAAGACAGTTCTAAAGGACTCATGATAGAAAAGGTTATCTGCCTCCAGAGAAAAAAATGATGGGATTTGAATGTAGATTGAAGCATACTGTTTTTTTTGCTTCATTTTTCTTTTATATAATGATCAATATGGAAATATGTTTTTCATGATTGTACATGTAAAACCTATATCAAAATATTTACTATCTCAGGCAGGGTGGAAGAGATGGAAGGAGAGAATGTGGAACTCAAAATTTAAAAAAAATTAATGTTAAATATTATTTCTCTATGTAATTGAAAAAAGAGCATTTAAAAATAAAAAAATCTAGAATGAAGCTTCTAAAGCTAAAAAGGAAGGAAGGAAAGTATGTGTGAAGGAAAGAAAAAGAAAGGGAGAAAGGAAGGAAGGAAGGAAGGAAGGAAGGAAGGGAGGGAGGGAGGGAGGGAGGGAGGGAGGGAGGAAGGAAGGAAGGAAGGAAGGAAGGAAGGAAGGAAGGAAGGAAGGAAGGAAGGAAGGAAAAAAGGAAGTAAGGAGGAAGTAAGCACTATGTTCTAGATGAGGTCAAAACTAGTCCATAAAATAGAATTTATAATCAAGTATCTTATTTTTGTCATTGATGAATGCATTTGTGTGTGTGTGTGTGTGTGTGTGTGTGTGTGTGTGTGTATACCATTCATGGGATGTAATGCAACTTTGTCTTTTTCTCTTTCTCTAGTTTCAGAAGCCTCATGATTATTCCCCTCCTTTTCGGTTTGGCACAGTTCCTAATGGGAGCACAGAACGGAACATCAGGAATAATTACCCTTACATGCATCAGTATATGACCAAATTCAATCAGAAAGGAGTTGAGGATGCTTTGGTCAGCTTGAAAACAGGGTAAGGATACTTGATACTTCTCTCCCTTCCTCTCTTCTGTAAAGTGAACTGGAAAATGGGGCACGCTGACTGCACTGAAGTTCCTGGTGTCCATCTATCTTTTCCATTCTGCAGTTAGTAGGATGGGAGGTTGATCACATCAAGCCCCCATGAAGGGCTGTTTTGGGTAATCTTATGTGCACCCATTTTTAGCTGCAATTGAAAAGCTCATTCTCAGAGGTTAAAAATTCAGACAACTGGTGATTTCCCAAATTGATAAAGAAGTTGTTCAAGATCTTAAAAAAATTCAAGTATCAAATAAATCCCACTGGTCATTTAACCACCATGGAGAAGTAAAAAAAAAACAAAACCCAAAACATTCCATTTATAAAGAGGGAGTAACTTTGTGGTATGGAACAGTGAAAGGATATTAAATACTCTAATAAGAATAGTAATAATTATTAATCATAGAGAATGAACTACCATCTGATGCATTCTTTTATATGAGTAGAGAATATGTGTGTCTATTTTTTTCTTTGTCAAAAGTGCTGTACAATGTTCTATAGGAATATGAAAGGCCAACAGCAATCAATGAAAAGGCAGGAGCAGGAAGCAAGCTAAAATAAACCATAAGTAAGCATTTATAAAGCACCTACTGTATGCCAAACTGTAAAGTAGGTACTGAGGTTTCAAAGACAAAAGTGGAAAAGTTTCTACACCTAAGCAACTTGATACACAGTTACTGCCAGTAACTGCAAGTGAGGGCTACCAACCTAACAATAAAAAATGAAGACAGGTAATTTTTTAAAAGAAGGTACAAACCTAGATACACACACAGCTACACACAAAATTCAAAGGGCAATGTGGAACAGATGAGGGAAAAAAATCATTGGATATGGAAGCTGAAAGTGTTGGTTCTGTTGTAGACTCTAAAACAAGTTGATAAGTTTCCAATCTGTAAAATGAGTGTAATAATATACACTTTGCCTCACAGTGTTATTATAAAGAACAGATGCTATAAAATTTAACATTTTCTCTCTCTATATATATACATATATATCAATGAAATATGATGTTCAGAATGATAAGCTTGAATCATCAAGAAAAGATTATATATGATCACTTTACTAAGACCAAGAAGTATGAAATATATTTTCAATAAATGTTCAAAAAATTGCAGGATATTAGTGATGGAAAAAGAAACTCCTGTGGCATATCCAAAAAGTGATCATGAAACTTTCCTTGAATTATTCCAATGAGGGGCGCTCTCTCCCCCACTTTCCAAGGCAGTCCATTTCACTTTTGCCTAGTTCTAATTGTATAGATACTTTTATCCTAACTTCAGCCCAAATTTGCATCTTTGCAACTTTCACCCATTGCTTCCTATTTTGCCCTGTGGGTCCAGGGAGAATAAGTATAAGTCCAATTCTATAAGACAGATCTTAAAATTAATGAAGACAGTTATCATGATTTTTCTTTCTCCAGGAAAAATACAGAGCACTGGACTTGAAGTCAGGATGAACTGAGTTTGAATCCTGTCTTAGATACTTACCTGCTCTGTGATCCTGGACAAATCACTGCCTCTCTCAGACCACATTTCCTTATATTAAAAATGGCAAAATGATAGCACTTACTTCATAGGATTTTTGTGTCAATCAAATGGATTAAGTGAGATAACATAAATTAAGCAATAAATGTTAGCTTATTCTTATCATTATTACTATTGTTATTGTTGTTGTTAAGTCTTTATTGAAAACCTACTATGTGTCAGTTGGTGGGGTAGGCAAAAATTATGAAAAAAATCCCTTCTCTTAAGAAATTTACATTCTATTGGGGTACTTAGAAAAGTAAACACTTGATTCCTATAGATATAGATCTATATGCATATACAGCAGGTATTTACATGTATATTTAACATATCATAAAAATAGATGACAGGAAAATTAGGGAACTAACATTTGGGAGGATCAGGATAAGTCTCTTTTAAGAGTTATTGAAAGAGGGTGGCTAGGTGACACAGTGGATGGAGCACCAGCCCTGGAGTCAGGAGTACCTGAGTTCAAATCCAGCCTCAGACACTTAATAATTACCTAGCTGTGTGGCCTTGGGCAAGTCACTTAACCCCATTGCCTTGCCAAAAAACCCTTAAAAAAGAGTTATTGATAGTAGTGGACCTTGAGAAATACTATTTAATTGACTGTCATGTGGCATGAATTTGAGTATCTTCACCACCCTGATCATCCTCCTCTGTGTATCCCTTAGCATATTGATGCTATGAACAAAGTGCTATCCTGGGTATTAAGGATACATGGGTAAAAAATGAAGTTCCGTGCTATCAGATAAATTACATTGTGGTTGAATATACCACACACATATTCCTTCATAATATATATTTGCATATGAGACATTTGTACAAATGATTATGATTTAGGTTAGTATGAATATAAGGGCATGGTAAAGCTCCCAGGCAGTGAACTGAGACATACAAGGAGGTTAGATATGCCTACTCACAAGGGGTGGCTAGGTGGTGCAGTGGATAGAGCACTGGCCCTGGAGTCAGGAGTACCTGAGTTCAAATCTGACCTCAGACACTTAATAATTACCTAGCTGTGTGGCCTTGGGCAAACCCCTTAACCCCATTTGCCTTGAAAAATGTAAAAAAAAAAAAAGATTTGCCTACTCACTTGGGCTATCAAATGATGCTTCATGAAATTTCATCTTAATTTTCCCATCTACTTTGGTCCTTTATTGATTCATCTTTTAATGACACTCAGACTTGTTCTTGTTGTGATTCTATTTACTGTTGTTACTTGATTAGTAAATGAATCTCAGCATTTTGGACAGAAGATGAGTAAAGACCTGGATGAAAATGACAGCAACAACAACAACAAATACAACAATCCACAAACAAAACAAAAAAAATAAGAACAAAGAGCCCCCAAATACCTGAAGCCTTCTTTCTGTATAATTTGTCTATTGTATTGTAAACAAATACCTTTGCTTTCTGTACACTTTAAAGAGGTTACTCTCTGCATGGTTTTATTTAAAACCTCTTTCTGATAGAACCAAGTTAAGATAGAGAAAAGGAACCCATCTCTAAGAAGAAGGGGCCAAATAGCTTTATGGAAACAATTTAGGTTGCTGTTTTTGAGTCATTTTTCAGTGTTCAACTCTTTATGACCCCCATTTGGGGTTTTCTTGGCAAAGAGACTAGAGTGGTTTGCCATTTCTTCTTCAACTCATTTTACAGATGAGGAAACTGAAGTAGAGTTAAGTGACTTTCCTAGGATCACACAGCTAGTAAGTATATAAGATGACATTTGAAACCTAGCACCTTGCTATCTAGCTTCCCTAACACAGAATGACACTGATTTTTTGCCAGCCTTAGTCGATGATGTATTTATTTATCCTCCCAGCATTTTGAATAGTACCCTGTTTTTGAAATGAAATTCCCAACATTCAAAATTCAGAGGCACAACATTTTTTTCTGTGAAAACTAAATCTTCAGAAAAAAAGACATTGATTAAAAAAATCTTCCTTCAAATTTTAAAAAGAAAATATCCAACTACTCTCAGGAATTAGAGGTGGGTAATTGTGAGATCAATAAATCATTAAGTATTCATTTAACATTTGATATGAGTGAGACAGCGGAGTGGCATAGTGGATAGAATACTGGATATAGAATCAAGAAAACTTAAGTTCAAATCCTGAGATATACTTATTAGTTGTGTGATCCAGGGCAAGTTATTTTACTTCTCTCAACATCAATTTCCTCTTTTGTAAAATGAGAATAATACCAACAGCTACTCGATAGAATTATTGTGAAAATCAAATTAGTTAACATGTATAATGCTTTGTATTCATCCAAGTACTAAAAAAACACTGGTAATGATAAGATGCTGATGCTGATGATGCTAATGATGGTGATGATGATGATATATGATGATGGTAGCAGCAATGATATTGGTTGTATCTGTAACTTTCATAATGGGAATTCAAAAAAGAACTCAAAATGACTTTCTTTCAAGAGTCTTGCTAAAAGGGGAGACAGCAAGTCAATAAACAGGTGTGTAAAAGATTCATATAGGATAGGTGGAAGGTAACCCTAGAGGAGATCCTAGCAGCTAATGGGATATGGAAAGATCTCCTGCAGGATTTAGCATTTGAGCTGTATCTTGAAGGAAGTTGGAAGTTGAACCACTAATTCTCATAATGTAGAACAATTTATAATGATTATGGGTTTACTTAGCCATCCCATGCCCCCAAAAGACCTTCTTCTGTATTTCTGTTCATTTTCTGGTTGTCATTTCCTGCTTAATCTCTATTCATTGTTTCCAATTGAGCACTCATAAACATCTTCAACCTCTTTCTTAACTAGACACTCCTCAGGAACAGGTTCCAAAGTGTCATAGCTCAGATTTCTGGATCATTACCCACTAAAACCCAACAGGCATTGATTAAAAAAAAACTTTAGAGTAGGGGGATTCAAGCAATGCATCCCCCTATTCCACCTATGCTCCCCATGCTCTAAGAAAGAATGGCAATACCTCCTGAACTATTTGCTGGTTAGATTAGCACAACAGGATCACTAAAACAGGGAAATATTATTTTTTGAACCAAGTAATGATATATTATTTCCATTTTCTGCTTATTAAAATACAAATATGCCAAAATATAAATACTTTACAAAGAATGCCATGGCGTCTGTGTTTGAAGAGAGCACTAGAATCAGTCAATAAATATTTATTAAATTTGTATGATGTCAGGCTAAATTCTGGAGATACAAAGAAAGGCAGAAGATATTCCTTGCTTTCAAGAGTTTACGAGGCCCCATTCATAATTGAACTAGAATTCCTTCTACAATATCTCTAACATATTGATTTTGTTTGAAAAACTTGAGCAAAGGGGAACCTGAAATCTCTATAGATAGAAGTGCCCACTATCACCACTATCATCACCACTACCACCATCACCATCAGCATCACCACACCATCACTACCACCACACCATCAGTAGCAGCAGCATCATAACCATCATCAAAAACAACAATACCTACTTTGGAGTAAGCCTAATTGTTAGAATTTTCCCCCTTAAATATAAACAAAACTCTCCTCTTTATGCCTTATATACTTCTGCCTTTATTTCAGTCATCTGGAATCAATAAATGTTTAATGAAAGACAGAGACAGAAAGACACACAGAGGAACATATAGAGAGACAGAGACACAGAAAGACACATAGAGAGAATAAGAGAGACAGAGAGAGAAATAGAGACAGAGACAGAAAGACAGAGACTTATAGAAAGATACAAAGATAAACATAATAAGTTATAGAGGCAAAAACAAGGGAGAAAATAAAGAGGAAAGGAACAGAGATAGAGACAGAGACAGACAGAGAAAAGTGTATAAATGTCCAGTATAAATGTTCCAGGTTATCTAGGTGCTCTGTGAATTGTTTGTAAATTTACACTTGAAATTATATGAATGTGTGTTTCCCAATTTTCTTGTAAGAGAGTTGTCAATTTAAAACATTCTGTGCATTGTGATTTTTAATGGCAAAAAATAATTCTATTCGAGCAATTAAAAAATGTTTGAGAACCACTAGTATAAAGAGAAGAGAAGATTTGAATTAGAGTCCATGTTACAGCAGATGAGAGATTGATGATGATCCAGAAATAAAATAGAAAAAGTTTGAAAGAGAGGTGGGACAGGGAATCATATGTCTAAGTGGAGAATTTGGAGAGGTGATGCCATGAACTATCAGGAATGAGAGAAGATGTAGAAACAGTGGCCAAAAGTGACAAATGTAGCAGAAAGCTCAAGAAGGGTGAATACTTAGAAAAGGCCAATGAATTTAGGTGTGAAGTGAACGATTACAGTCTTAGAGGGAGCAATTTTAGTCAAGTGGTGGAGTTAGAAGCAAGATTGCAATGGATTAAGGAGTGGGATGTGAGCAGGTGGAGACAATGAATTCAAACAGATTTTTTTCTCTAGTTTGGTGGTCATAATAAATTAAGAGGAAGTTAGGGTGGAGAGATTTTATTTATAGTTGAGGATATTTGTATATATGTTTGTGTTAAGTAGGAAAGAAGAGAGTGGGAAAAGATGTTGAAGACTGGAAAGAGATAGAAGATGATTGAAGAAAGAAAAAAGTTCCAGGGAAGATGAGAAGAAATGGAATTGAGGACCATGTCCTTCCTAAAATACAGCACCCAAAAGTGAATGTAATAAATGTTCCAGAGGGAGTTTGATAAAAGAGTAGTATGACAGAACTATCAACTGTCTTATTCCTAGTATATATGGAGTCTTTGAATGAAGCCTAAAATATTATTAGCTTGCTTGTCTGCAAAATCACAGAGGAGTCATCTTGAGCTCTCCATTAACTTTTTCAGATGAACTACTATCTAGCCACAAATACTTTCTTTTATCTTTTATTTAATTTTAAAATCTTTTGTCTATTATTTATTTTTAAATCAGAAATAGGACTATACTTGGCCCTATGTTTCCCAATTTTCAAGATACTTTTGGTTCTTAATCTGTCATCTAGCATCTATTAAAATTTAGGGAAAGGAACTATTTATCAACCAATGAATATTTATTAAGTACTTACTAAATATAAATCACTTTTTAAAGGAAATAATAGTCTTCCTTATGGTATAACTAAGGGATTATTTATAGAGCATCTAGATTTGTAACAACATATATAGATTCCTAGGGGCAGAAGTATGAAACTGACATTGGAATGTCCATTGAAAATCAATCAGAAATAAAAAATAAAGCATTCCCTAAATTGTAACATAAATTGATGAGAAAATAGGCTTGATTTTCCAAAATAAATTCACAGATAGGTTTTCAAGAATGAGTTTATTGCTTAAAGTGAGGCATATGGGAATAAATATTGGCAACTGACTCCAAGCTCCAGATGACAAAACTGAAAAGAAAATAGGTAGAAATAGATTAAAGATTTACCTATATCAAAACATGGGAAATAGTACCCTTCAAGTATTTTCTTTTGCAGATGGGGTGAGTTGTATACTCAGTATTTGTACCTGATCCATACACTCAAATTCAAGGAGCTAAGATATCCTAACAATATTTAAGCTACATGATCATTTTTTGTTTTAAAGTTAATTTTGTTGTACAATTAGATAGCTTTCAGATTTAGAAAGTGCTTTAGAAAAAGCATCTCATTATCTCATCATGTTCAATTTAGATCAATGCATATCTTGGAAACAATCTAAATACTAACAGACTGCCTTCTGTGGGGGGTGGGGGAAGGGAAGTGAGATTAGGGGAAAATTGTAAAATTCAAAATAAATAAATATATTAAAAAAAGAAATAGCATCTCATTTTATTCTCACAACTTCAGGAAGTAGTTGCTATTATTATTCCCATTGTACAGATGAGGAAACTGAAGCAGAGAGAGGTTGTGACTTATTCATGGATCACATAGGTAGCAAATGTCTGACAGTTGATTTGAAGTCAGCTCTTCTGATTTCATGTTCAGTTTTATCCATTTCAAATTAGATACACAAAAAGATAGACTGATAGATAGTTTAATGTATGTGTGCACATGTGTGTGACATCTAGTTGGGGAGAGAATGATGAAATAATATTTTATTCCTGTGCAACTGTTAGAGTTGATCCGAGAACTTTTTGAGAAAGAGATAGGTATTGTTTCAGAGACTCTTTTGGAGAAAGACACATGGACAGTGGATAGTCTGGTAAGAAAGAGGAAGAGCAAGAGACAGAGAGGGAGAAAGAGAGAGGGAGAGAGAGAGAGAGAACAAAAGTGAAAGAGAAAGAGAGATGGGGCATTGAAAATGTTTCTAGAGATTAGGGAAATTTAATTTTGGTGAGATCAGGTTACTTGGTTTAACTGAAATCTTACCCAAGTTTCAGATGAAAATCTTCTGAACCATTAGATATTCTGTAGAATATTTTAATTTGAATTGCTTCTCTAATTTCTGTTTGCTATTTGGCATGAACTAATGGAATTATTCTCTATTTACTATTTATTATTGCTTTTTGTATGATCATTTGGTGGTATTAAAATAAATTATCAATTGTAAGTGAAGGCAATCTTCACTTTTAAAAACAACCAGAAGAGTGACTTTTTATGACTCATTGAACCCCTAGATTATCTAAATTTGAAGGAGCAGATAGATGTGATTTTATTTTGATACCTCCTGGAGAAAACATTGTTCACCTTTCAAATACTTCTGGGGATAGCCAGTTCAATACCAATTCCCCAGAGATTTTCCTAACTTTTCTCAAATATTTTGACAACTCATATGGACACCCATATCTTACATGGATTTACAATTTCAGAAGCAAATTCATAAAAAATTTCCATGCTATATTAGTAATATTAGACTAAGCATTATTGATCCAAAATTCTTCATAAGAACTCTATTTATTGTCAATGAAGATGAATTAGATATCTGACTTGGGCAATTCATTTGATTTTCTTTAGCTTGTAAAAGATCATCATAAAAAACTTGAAAGAAAATTCTCTTCTTTTGCCATAAGCATCTCATCTAGGACTTCCAGTAGTTGTTATGATTGGCTATATGCTCTCAGTGATGCAGAAAGAAAAGGCTGTCTATATGAGTCCTAGATGGGGAGTTTGGAAATTTGACTTCCAGTCTTGGCTCTACAACTGTCAATGTGACCTTGGACAGGTCTATTACTTTTGTAAAATGTTATGTTGTACTTTGTAATCTTTGGTGGAAAGAGTGCTGAACTCAAAAGACCTGGGTTTGAATTTCAGCTTTCTTCCACTGACTCTACCTGAATAACCTGGGGCAAGAATTTTATCCTTTCTGGGTCTAAATTTATTCATTTAGAAAAATGTTAGACATGATAACCCTTTTGTGTCTAAGTCTATAAAACTGTGTCTATAAATCAAGAAGTATTTAACATGGGTTCTATGGATTTATTTTAAAAAATACTTAATTTGGTAACATTTCAATGTAATTGGCATTCTTTGTAATCCTATGTACATTTTAATGCATTTTAAAACATTCTGAGAAGGAATCTATGGGTTTCACTGAAGTTCCAAAAGAATCTGTGACACAAACAAGGTTAAAATTGATGTTATTAATATGTCTCCAGAATTTTAGTATTATATATATATAATATATATATAATTATGTAATATTATATTATATAAAACAGCTGGATTCACAGCCAAAGGACATGAATCTGAATCTTTGTTTTGCTTTTTCTTCCTGAGTGACCCTATCAAGTCATTTGGTTTTGCTGGGCTTTGAATTTTTCATCTAAAAAATGAAGGGGTTGTATTAGATGATATCTAATGTCTCTCCTAGCTCTAAAAATATGATCCTTGATAAGATGTTTTAATCCCTCAGGATCCTTGTTACCTTTTTTAACTGAAGGTTAGTCTGTCATTTTATTCTGTATAAGGAAACAAATTGGAAGTGGCATCAAGAAAGATAAAGAAACTTAAAAATTCTATTTTTATTTAAGGCAGTGGGGGAAGATAAAGAAACTTAATTTTGTTTTATTTAAGGCAGTGGGGGGGGGTAAGTGACTTGCCCAAGGCCACACAGATAGGCAATTATTAAGTGTCTGAGGTCATATTTGAACTCAGCTACTCCGGACTCCAGGTCCAGGGCTCTATCCACTGCACCACCTAGCTGCCCCCAATAAAGAGGCTCTTATTGAAGCCTTTTTTGCTTAGAGTACAAGATCTTTGAAAGGGGACATTTAAATCACAGGTTTAATTTACCAATCACTTGTTATCAAATTTGAAGCAGTTCATCTTTGGCCAACCAAGATTGTGGGCAAGGCTAGATGAAAGGGTCACCCTAATGTTCTAATGAGATAATACCATTGCAGAGGAAACCACTAGGGATAAAATTGTCTGGCTTTTGAAAGGTATCCTTGCAATGCAAGCTAACTAAATAAAAATTGTTGCCTTATCAAAGAAGCGATCTTGTTTCCTCCCCAGTAAAGATTCATGGAAATATAAATATGTTTTATACTTGATTTAAGAAAATTAAATCTTTTGTACCCCAAAATATTACAAAATTTCAATATTTGTCATTTTATTGAAGGAGTTCTTAACCATTTGTATCATGGACCACTTTGACAATTTGGTGAAGACTATGGACCCCTTCTTAGCATTAAACAAACTACATATAGAAAAAAACCCAATTATATTAAAATAAAATTATCAAAAAATCTTTTAATTTATAGAACCCAGAATAAGAACCACTGTTCTAATGAAATGCTTTTTTAAAAAAAATCAAAGCTATAGAAAAAAAATGTTTTCCTGATATTGGAATCCAGGTAACAATGCATTGTGAAGAACTTATATTAGGGGAAACTGATAAGGGAACTGGGAGGCCTTAGAGTGATTTTGTGTCTACTCCTCTTGATAAAGGCAGGTAGGACCAGCACATTCTAGTTGATTCTTCTAGGAGAGATCCAGTTAAAAAAACTGTTCTCCATAGTCCATAGCTTAACTTAGGAAAAAACTCACCTAACAGTTATTTTCTATTATATAAAAGTTTTAAATAAATTTCCATTGATCCAAGTGCTAAATTTTTCATGATATTGATTGGCTAGGTTCAAATGTTTCTCTTGCCAATCTCTTCTTTAATTGGCAGCAGGTCTTTTATTTGATGTCTGAAAAAATAGAATTCTTTGTCCAGAATCTTTGCTGTGATAGAAGCTCAAGGAACTTGACTGAATTGGTATGTGTAGCTCTGTTTACATATAGAGATGAATGTCAAGTCAACCTCATTTTGAGAAAAATTTCTCTTCCATCACTTAAAGTTTATCATTTTCTCTTGCCTATAGAAATGTATAATGAGAGGCACCAGAGTGCTTTGATTTTTATCTGAAGTTTTTCATGTTTTAAACTTAGCTACTATTTTTAATTTAAACCATTGATGCTCTTTAAAAATGGATATATATATACATACATAATGCATATATGTGATTATAAATTTTCTTATATATTTCTCACTATTTCTTTATATTAATCCCTCTAGAATCCTTATTTTTTTTAACAAATGTTGTACTATAAAGCAAAACAATTCATCATATTGGCCATGCCTGAAAAGTTATATCCCAGTACACACCCCTAGTCCACCACCTTCATCATCAGACTTTTAAAGTCATGATTGACTATTTCACTGCTCAGAGTTCTAAAGTCTTTTACTGTTATTTTTTTCTTTCTATTATTCTGGATGTTATATATACACATAAATATATATAAACATATACATATATATATATATACCTATTTGTATGTATGTATATATACATATATTTCTCTCTTGTCTGTGTACATTTTGTTCTGGAGAAGGAGTAAAGGAATACATGTTCTTTTAGTTCTACTCACTTCACTCAGCATCAGTTCATGTAAATCTTTCCAAGATTTTCTGAAGTTCACCTGCTCATGATTTCTTATAGAATAACAGTATTTCATCACATTCATATACTGTACTTTGTTCAACAATTCCCCAATGGATGGACATCCTCTCAATTTCCAATTCTTTGCTAGTGTAAAAAGAGCTGCTACATGTATTTTTGTAAATGTGGATCTTTTTTTCACTTTTTATGATTTCTTTGAGATATAGATTTAGTAGTGGTATTGCTGGATCAAAGGGCAGGCACAGTTTTATAACCCTTTGAGCATAATTCCAAAATGCTCTCCAGAATGGCTAAATAAGTTCAAAACTCCACCAAGAGAGCATTAGTGTCCCAGTTTTCTATACCATCATCAATATACTATACTCTCTCTAATGATCATTTTCTATTTCCTCTTCTATACTGATCTTTGACTTTTGTGCCAATATTGCTTTATATGCTTGATATGCATATATTTGATAGGTATGAGGAGGTATCTCAGATTTGTTTTAATTTGTATTTCTATAATCAATAATGATTTAGAAAATTTTTATATGACCATAGATATCTTTACTTTATTCATCTGAAAGCTGCCTGTTCATATCTTTTCATCATTTATCAATTGGAGAATGATTTTTATTCTTATAAATTAGATATATTTCTTTATATATTTTAGAAACGAATCCTTTATCAGGAATGCTAGCTGTGAAAATTGTTTCCCAGCTTTCTGCATTCCTTCTAATCTTGGTAAGTCACTATCTTCTGAGGACATCCACTCTATTTTTGGATAGCTTGGTGAGGAAACTTTTCCCTAATTTAAAGCTATTCTCCACCAGTTTAGATGGGCGGTACATCTATAATATACTGATTTAGAGAATTTCCTAAATCATTGAGAGATTAAAGGACTTACCTTTTGTCACATAGCTACCATAAATCAGAAGCTATGTTTGAATGCAGGTCTTCCTAACTTTAAAGCCAAGACTTTATCAAGGTACCATACTGCTAAATTATTGGAGTGACTTTTCATGCAACAAAGTTCTCTACAGATTGATAAAAATCACAGCTCCAGATAAAATAAAAATAGAGTAAAAGTCTTAAATTAATGTCTCTGAAACCTTCACCCCTTCCTTCTAGATATTCACACCAAGACAAAATGGATCACAATCCCTCTTCCGCACAGCAGTCTTTCAGATATTTGAAGACAATTATCATGTCTTTACCAGGTTAAGCATTCACAGTTCTTTCAGTAAATATTTAGCGTGATACCAAGACCCTTATCCATCCTGGATATCATTCTATGAATACTCTCCACTCACTTATTCCTTTCCTAGAATAAAAGACAGACTATTCTAAATGGGGCAGGATTTGGGAAGAATACAACTTCCTCCCTATGTGGCCAAAGAATGCATTAATTTTTGTTGTTGTTGTTGTTGTTGTTACTGTCTAAGAGAAGGTTTGTCCTACTGTTTACCCATATTGAGTCTATACTTCACTAAATCCCCCCAGATATTTTTTATACACACTGTGAAAATGGCTTGCTCATCTTATTCTTTCAAAACTCATTATTTGGACACGTTTGTAAGACTTGTTAGTTATCACCATAACATTTCATCTTACTGTATTTAACCCAATGATCTAGCCTGACAAGAATATTTTTAGGACTCAACTCTATCCTTCCCAAATGGAATAATCTTAGTAGTTTATAAACATGACATCTATGCTTTTAAGGTATTGGTTTAAAAATGACTTTAAATATATTGAACAGAACATGGTCAATGAAAGATCTCCAATGTAAGAGACCATCCAAGTTCTTCTTTCATATCAGTCATCTTTTCTGCAGGTACCTTGTACATGATATACTTACATATGAACATTTGTTTCTCTATTTGAATGCAAGCCCTCAAAGGACTGAGACTGCTTTTCCATTTTCCTTGCACACCCAGCATTTTATCCATGTACTTGACACAAAATAAATACACTTAATAAAAACTTTTAGATTTATTTCATGTTAATAGCAGACTATTAATGAATTTTATTTCAGTCCTTCTATTAAAGATTTTTTAAAATTTTAAAACTGCATTGTGATTTTAAACTATACCTCTTCTTGTGAATAAAGATATGAGACTTTGAAACTTGGTTTATTGAAATTTAGGCAAATTATCTACAGCACTTTGCTGATTCCCTTCTAACCCCATATAAACAGAATAGTTTGGCATGATATTAATGATGGCAGGCTGACTTTCTGTGATCTCAATTCCATTTTCTACATCAGGGGTCAGAAAACTCTGACTTATGGACCAGATCCAACTCACTGTCTGTTTAGTGCTTGGGTTAAGAATTGTTTTCAGAATTTGAAAGCAATTTGTTAATAGTCTTAATACAAAAACCATTCTTAGGTTCATAGAAAAACAAACCACAGACTTAATTTTGTTAGTCTAATTGACTGCTTACTAGCCTTTCAATTATAAATTCTAGAATTTTTTGCCAGAAAAAATCAAGATCAGTGGTCTATGTTTACTTTTTATACTCTTTTCCCTTTTCAAAAAATAGGATAATATTTACCTTTCTTCAAAGCTGCGAGTCCTCTGCAATTTACAACAGTCCTTCAAAAATCACTGATAATAGCTCAGCAATGAAATGAACTAGATTCCCCACCAGCTACTGCAATATGTATTTATTCTTGGTGAATTGAATCTATCAAACATTTAAGAGTTTTCTTAATATTTCCCTACATGTCTTATGCTTCATCTTCCTAGGTTCCTTTCTCATTCTTTCATTTCTAATCATTGACAGAGAAGCAAAAAACTAAATAAGCTTCATGATCTAAATTAGGTTTTCTGTTATTATTGTACTCATTATGACCACAATTCGATTCCATCTTTGATTCATCCCTTAATCTTCAATAAAATTAATGATAATTAGTTTTTAGTTGAACCATGGAGCCATTATTGCTTCTGATTTTTTCTTCCTATTTGCTAACCATCTCAATTTGGATTTTCTATTATGCTTTGAAGTATCTTTCTGATTCACCTTCAGTGAAAGTACAATTCCTTTGTCTTTCATTTATTTATTCAGATTTGTTACAATCATGTCAATATCACGATCATCATTATTATCAGTAGTACTACCTGCTATATATATATCACTATATCGAGAGATTACCTACATATCATATATTATAGATTGCAAGACTTCCTTAAGCTTCAGGCCCACATAACCAATTATATATTAGACAAGCATACTTAATTTCTCTTAAATAATACAAATTCAACATGTCCAGAATAAGAATTCATTAGTTTTCTCAATAAACTTAACCCTCTTTCAAATCACCCCCCCCCATATAATTAGTAACGCAGGGGAAAAAACATTGAACATTGTCTTGAAGGTCACCAGACCAAGTCCCTGCTAGAACACTGCTATACATTGTTGGTCTCAGTTTTCTTTTAATCTATAAAATGGAAGAGTGTTTCTCTAACGTCTATTCAAGCTTTATAATTCTATAATTCCTCTTGGTATTAATTTTTTGAACAACAGATATGCAATTGTGTTGATATTGAAATTCCTTTTTGAAATGCCGATCACCTCCCTGTCTCTACTCCTATTAGAGAGTTGCCTAGGGAGACTGGGGACACTGTTGTCTGTTGTCACACAGTTTATATGTGTCAAAGGCTAGATTCAAACCCAGGTCTTCCTTAATCCAAATCTACCACCCTGTCTATTATTACATTTACCTGTATCATATTACATACTGATTAATGAGTTCAAATCTCTCTTTAAATAATTTTTCCTGTTATATTTAGAATCAATGGGGACTGAATTTCTCCCTTTGAGACAATTTTCAATCTGAACCAAATCTTTCCTTACAAAAAAGATCATAGAATTACAATATGGAACTGGAAGATACATCAGAAACCACATGGTCCAAACCTTTCATTTTATAAACAAGGAGCTTTTTAAAACTCTTAGTACATTTAATAAATGCCTTTCCCTTCCTCCATCCCCTTCCTTAAGTGACACACTTAAGGGCCATAAAGTTAATAACTGGCAAAGTTAAGATTTGAACCCAGGTCCCTTAACTCCAGAGTCAATGCTCAATCCCCTCTGCCTTAATTACTTCTGATCATTCATATGGTACTCTTCTTCAACAGTAAAGGCTGCCTAGTATTTTTATTCTTTGGTGGGCTCATAATACATATTTCCATTAATGAAATCTCTAAATACATATTTCACATAGACTTATATTAGCATCATTTGTTCTATATGATAAGGGAGAAAGTTGAATAAGGTCACCTGCATCATGATGATTATATTATTGACATTTCTAGTCTCCTTTTCTCAAGGTAGTTTTGAGAGGCTAAAAAAATGTATTCAGGAATTATCAAAGAGTTGTTTTGTCCATTTTTCCTGAACACACACACACACACACACACACACACACAGACACACACATGGACAGCTGTGATTTTATTAACTCTTCAGAACAAGTCAGTGTAAAGGAAGGTGTCTTGTTGAAGGCTTCTTGAATGTTAATGAATGAATAATTAAGTTTAACTATATAATTAGCCTTTAAATGCACTGAGACCCCTAGAGAGAGAACTAAAACATGCATAAGAACATAATGAGGGGAAAGGAAAATTATAAACAGGTAATGTGTAGTAACTGATCACCCAAGCTGTATGAAATACTGTCATATGATGCTAGGATTTTTGGCAGGAAGTCTTCCTAATTGGGAGCTCTTAAGACTTGAAATGATAGAAAACCACTTAGCAGAAATTCTTAATATAAAGTCCTATGTTTGAATGCCAGTGGCAACACATGGCGCAGTAGAAAATGTGATCTACCTTGGACACAACTAACTGATATCACTTATTGAATCCAGAGTATCAAGCATCTGTGTCCAATTTCGGACAAGTCTATATAACCTTTCTAGTCTTCACTTTCTTCATCTGTAAAATGGAAATAAAAATAACAATTCCTTCACAAGAAAGTTATGAGGAACAAATGAGAGACCATCTATGACGTGTTTTGTAAACCTTGAAATACTATGTAAATGTTTCAATAAATACATAATATTTGTATTCTTGAACAAGTTACTTTATTTTTCCAAGACTCAGGTTTTTTTCCATTTCTATGAAAGAATTAGAATTAATTTCTTCTGAGTTTCCAGAAAGCCAGATTGATTGATAAAAGAGGATAGTAAAGTCCTACCTCCCTATCCCCCCATCCTTCAATAATTGTGACAGCCTAAAAGGTTGACAAATTACATTGACATCAATTGCTGATTAGAATGTGTTATTCGCCCCTATACCTGTCTCTGTAGAAGTTTTAGGAGAGGAAGACATTTTCTTCTTATTCTGAATCCTTTAGGAAATATCATGAAATGGTGGAAAGTATGATGGATTTAGTAATTAGTGGACCTAAGTTCAAATCCCTTCTCTGTTACTTTGTGGAACTTGTAAAGTCATTTTAGTTCTCTGAGTCCATCTGTTAAAGGGGAGGTAGCTGGACTGAATAACTTCTAAGGCTCATTCTACCTCCAAGTTTATGATTTGATAAATCTTGTGATTTCTCTAAGAATCAGTAGTGATAAAGAGTGACAAATCAAAAGTGACAAGAGGTCTTGCTTACATACATATATTTCCTACTCCCCCAAAGAAAATAATTGTTTATTCTTTGGTAAATCCTTCATCAAGCCTGAGAATTTGATCTCTAGTTTTCCGGAAATCAGAAAATAGCTTCATGTAACTAGGGATATTTGGAAAGGTTTTTCGGGAGGTGGGGGGGTGGGAAGGGAGGAAAGCCCATTGTAAAAATGGAAGCAGAGATAAAATTGGGAACCAGTGACCCTAGGCCAAGTTTGTGACAAGAACCTTGTCAGGACTTGGCTTTCTTGGGCTTTGAAATTAGGCTTCACCTGCACTCCTAGGTGAAACCACTCAGACTGTGACAGCTGAGCTGAGCTCTGGCTGATGAACTCATGTGAAATGCAGACGGAGCAATAAAAGCTTAGACAGGAATAGCCTCCTTCCTAATAGTAGGAGAAAAAAAGAATCCAAGCAAAGAAAGATAACCAAGGGACCTCGATTAGTAAGTTCTCCTAGGTGTGATTGACTGTGCATTAGTTCAAAGTGGCTCTTTCCCCAGTGCCTTCATTTAATCTTCTTGTTGTTCCAAAACCCATTCTTGCCAATTACAGAATCACAGCCTAATACATCTCTGTGTCACAGGCAATCACTACTTAAAGTTCCCAAATGTTTTAGTTCAAATTGGTCTTCCACTGGTAGGTTGCCTCTCTCTCCTCTGGCAGAGTTAAACCTAAATGTCTGCTGAAAGAATATTGGGTTTGTTTACGTGAATAAATAAATACTGTATCTCTCCAGTTGAATATAAGCTCCCTCAGAGCAGGGACAATTTTTCATATTGTCTTTCTATCCTTAGAAAAGATCATGTTCATAGAAAATACTTAATAAATACTCCATGATTTGAATTGAAAAATTGGAATGTACAATGGTTGAGGAGTAAATTTAATTCATCAATAGGAGGAAGTGTGATGACTTAAGAGGAGAGAACATATATGAGGATAATTATCTTCCAGATTACTTAGAACCATAAAATAAGGTAAGTTCTCAAAGGAGGAGTGTAGGTCATGCAGAAATGTACCAGATTGACCTTTCCCATATTACAATCTTATTTAAATCTCAGAAAGATAACCCAGTGTTAACTCAACTGTTCTTATTCAATTGCCCCTCCTTAGATAGAAGCCAAGAACTGCATGCAGAAAGGAAAAACAATTAGAGAGGTAGACCTGGGAGAAATTTTAGTGATCTTCTAAAATGGAGTTCTTAACCTAGGATGCACAAATGTCTAAGGAGGCAATGGATAGATTTTAGTGAATCTCTGAACTAGGATGGGGGGGGGTGATGGCATCTTTATTTCCATTGATCTCTAACTGAAATTTAGTGTTTTCCTCAAATATGAAAGTAGGTAGAAAACAATTATTTTGAGAAAGGGAGTCCATAAGTTTCACCAGACTGCCAAACACTGCCATGATTCAAAAAAGGTTAAAAAGCCCTGATCTAGACCAATTCTATCAATCTAGCAAGGAACAAAATGAAGCCCAAAGAGTTGATACAACATAGCCATTTTCTCACATTCTTTATACTTAGACTGCCCAATAAATTCTATTACTTGTACTACAAAATGTAAATAAAAAATAAATAATATTAAAGTGCCTTTTAAAGTCTTTCAGTTGGTGCAGCCAAACTGGATTTTGGGATTTCTTCATGCACAACATTCCGGCTATCCCCCTCTGTCTGAAATATGCTTCCTGTGCACCTCCATATTTTAGAATCTCTAGCTTCCTTCAAGGTTAGACTCAAATTCTACCTTTTTTATGTGGGGCCTTTTCTGATGCTCCAACTCCTAATTCCTCTCCCACTTCCTTTCCCTCAAATTGCTGACTGATCTATAAGTTCCTTTAGGGCAGGGATTTTTTTTCCTTTACTTTTGTGTCTTTTTTGTCATCAACACAAAAACCCAATTCTTGTCACATAGTAGGTGTGTGCTAAGAGCTTGTTGAACATCTGACTGTTCCAATTATGCTGTCTCTTTAGAATGCTTTTGGTTCTGCTGAGTATGGTTGGCATCTATACATGAACCACTCATCTGTTTTCAATTAAAATTCCAGTTCTAGAATAGGGTTGGGGGAGCTTAGATACAACTATTGTTTGTGTTCTCTTCTCCCACCAAGCTATGCCCCTCATCATTTTTTTCACCTGCTCTCAGAGACCTCAAGGAAATCAGATATGAAGCAGTAAACAGGACAACTCTGATTTCTGTTTTGAGTTAGTAATACTGGGAGGAGAGAATAGTGATCTCTCTAATACATTTAATAGTTCTTGCAGTTATGCTACAGGAGCACAGGGGGAAAACCCCAGCAATTAAATAACAATAAATGGATGTTCTTGCCTTGAAGAGTTTTCTCCATAGTTGTCTATGTATAATTTCCAAGAACAGGGTATGTTAAACGTTTGAGAATCTTTTCTGTTCCTTATTTGAAGAGGCAGCACACTATAGTGAAAAGAATATGAAGGTGGGCATCAGAAGACTCAGGCTCTCGCCCTAGCTATGGTGCTAAATTACTATGTGACATTGTTCATTTGTCACGACCACTGTGAGTCTCAGTTTTCCCATTAGTCAAAAGAAGAGTTTGGATTAAATGAACCTTTCTAGCTCTGTATAAATGTGCAGTGAAATGGTGATGTAACCACACTACTTCTGTAAGAGATATACCAAAATGAAACCAACCATTTCAGTGCTGTTTTGTTCAAAGTCTCACCTTGGGAGACAGTGCATTTATTATAATGTCCCTGTCATTTTAGAATAGTTTGGATGCTTCTCTGGTGAAATTGGTATCAGCTTTGTCTTATTAAGCAACAAAAAAAAGTTAGTCTCATTTTATTGTAGCTAAGCATCATAAATCACTCAATGTAATATTTCCCAGCTTGATCCCCTCCCCTCCTCAGAATATTCTCCAGACTTGACTCTGAAAATGTTTGATTCCTTATAAAACTTAAAGCCTCCCTCAATGAATGAAGATCTGAGATCACTTAGGGTGTTTAAAAATCAACTATAGGCTGTGAAGAACTTGGGCTCAAATTCACCTTCTGAAACTTATAACTCATGTGGCTTTGAGCAAGTTATTTCAGTTCCTTCATCTAAAAATTCAGGATACAGGCAAAGAGAAAAAGCCCTGACTCAGTATTCAGAAGACTTTAGATTTCAATCATACCTCTTATACTCACTACTTGTGTGACTATGGTCTTAACTTCTCTAGGTCTCAGTTTTTTCATCTGTAAAATGAGATGGTTGAACTAGATAGTCATCCTAGGACACTGATTTTATGTATAGTAAAAAGAGTTCTGAATTCAGAGTCAGAGGATCTGTTTTCAGACCTTGACGCTGTCCTTTCCCATCTTTGTGACTTCAAGTAGGACACTTAAGCTTTTTAAATCTCATTTCTTCATCTGTAAAATAAAGATGTCACACCAAATGACCCATGTTCTGGACTGGACCTGACTCCAGGCTTAAATTCAATATTGGAGCAAACAGAGACTCCCCTAAATTATTCAACAGTTAACAAAAGGAGATTTACTTATAGAAGGAAATGATGTTGAACAAGGATAGACATTGAAGGTCCTTTGTCTGATTATCCATCGTAATCTGCCAATCAAACCTTCAGAAGCACTGCTCCCTTGCTCCCTGGTCCTCAAGATGGCTTTTTTTACTTAGGTGATAAGGAAGTAGCATCAATAATCTGAACCTTTAGTTCCTTAAGCCAATTGAGTTAAGAAAAGCCTCAGTACCATTTTAGGGAAAAACAAATCTAACCTACTTGGGGGGACAGAATAAAATAAACTTCTGAATTCCTTCCTTAGTTCTACATCCATGATATGGTGATCATACAGCGTCTGAGGTTCCTTCAATACATTTAGGATTCAATGAGCCACTGAAGTTATTAAGTACTTCTTAAGGTGCCCAGAACAAGATCTTTCCCAAACTAAGCAATATGTTTGAGTCAATAATAACATCTGTTAAATAAGCATGTAATGTTCCAAAAGAACTAATTTAAAGGAAAAATAGGTTGCATTCTCTTAAAAGTCATAACTTATAGATATAGGCACTCTTATTATTTTGTGGGCTCAGAAAGCTGGCTGTGAATAGTTCTATGATATTTCATAAGTATTATTCTTATTGATCTCTAATACTTTTTATAAAGAATAGTGTAATCAGGGAAAGCACAGCTAGTAAGGCAGAGTCTGGGGTTACTATTCCTACTCATATTGCTGTTGACCTGTTTATTCTATGAGTATATTTTTTGTATCAGAAATCACAGTTTCTTCAAGTATTGATTCTTCAGCCTTACCCTGGTAATTTTTTTTTAATCTTCACATATTTGC
The DNA here is from genome assembly GCF_037893015.1 of Macrotis lagotis. NCBI lineage: Eukaryota > Metazoa > Chordata > Mammalia > Peramelemorphia > Peramelidae > Macrotis > Macrotis lagotis. The sequence continues at coordinate 12,003,597 of NC_133665.1, read as the reverse complement.
CAGGAAAATATCATCTTCTTGCTGTCCCTTGACTGATAATCAATGAAAAGCAGATTTTTAGGGAGCTATGTTCTGATTTGCAAAAATCTATGTTAGTGCTGAAAACATCAAATTCAACTGCTAGTTTAAACCAGTACCTATTTTCAGATATTCAGTGCAAAAGTTTATTTTTCATTCCTCCAGATGCCATTATTCTGGGTAGATTAATAGTCTGGGAGAAAGGTTTAAGACCCTAGATAGACAGATAAAACATTTATTAAGTACTTACTATAAATAATACAAATGCAAGCACATAAAACAGTCTCTGCCTTAAAGGAGCTTATGTTTTAATAGCATAAAGCAACACATAAAGAAGAACTAGAAAAGTGAGGCTTAAAAGGGGGTATATAAAGCTGAGGCAGGAATGAGTGAATAGCTAGGACCTCCATGAAATGATGATACTGGGAAGGTTGAATGAAAATATTTGCCTGGCATCTCCGTTAAAAAAAAGGGGAGAAGGGCATTGATTTTTCCTTCTCCCCTCATACAAATGCCACTCATATTTCTTTTGAAGTATTATAATCTTAGAGTTGGAGATCCAGTTTTGAGATAATTTAGTCTAATCCTCTCATTTTATGAAAAAAAAAGTGAAGTCATAAGAGGTGATGCAATCTGCCTCTGATCCCATAGCTACTTAATAGAGTCAAGAATGCAAGAAGGCAAGATCTGAGTCTAAGTTCTATATGCTCTCCACTGAATTGCAATATTTGTCTATCTTGTTAGAAATATCGTCTTTTACTGTTCTGATTATAGACCTATGATATGGAAATATTCGCCCCTGCATTCTTTGGTCCTAGATTTTTGCATCCTTTAGTAGTCCCAGGAGTCCCAGTCTCATCTGATAAATAAGTCCTCCTTCCCATTTTTGTGAATTGCTTTCATACCACCCTTGATTACTTGTAATTGGGAATGATCTCTCTCAGTTTCTACCAAGATATTACTCCTAGTGTTTTGGAATAGAGACCTAAAGGCACATAACCCCACACTTTTCCCAATTATGATTGACTTTGAGCCCAGTTCTCCTTGAATTTCTAGAAAAATAAAAATACAAACAAACCTATAGCTTCAGCCTTTCCAGAGAGCTGCCATCTAAAGAGAATATCTTTGCAGCTGTTTCTGAAAGAATGTAATGTTCTGTACTATCTTTCTAGCACTTCTATTATTCAATCTTTCTCTATTGTTTTTTTTTTGTCAAAAGGAGGGGAGGGGGAAGCATTGACATGGAGAAAGAACTGAGAAATCAGAAGAATTTGACGTTATTTCCCTTACTCTTTAAAATGCTTCTCATCTTGTTTCCCACCCCATTTTACTGCATCTAATTGTATATTTATTACCATTTCAACATTCTGAAATAGCAAGTCATTCACTGCTATTTTGATTGTTAAGGCCCTGCATTTAACAAGCCAGCAGACTTGGCTATTTACTAGTTTGAATATGTGGATCTTTTTAAGTCTTTATTTAGCTGCCTTTTGTAAGTTGGAAAGCAAAGACTCTGGCTTCTATCTTCTCATTAAAAATAGATCCTTTCATGACTTGGGGATTCAGAGGCTGTGAGTCATCATCTCCAGGTTCAAAGACTTGGGATGACACTCAAAAGGGATCTAGCATCAAGGACCAGAGATGGCAGCCTAGTGGTTCATGTTACCAACATGTTCCTTTTTCATTTCAGGAAATTGGATGCTTTCATCTATGATGCTGCAGTGCTGAATTACAAGGCTGGGAGAGATGAAGGCTGCAAACTGGTGACTATTGGGAGTGGCTATATCTTTGCTACCACTGGGTATGGCATCGCCCTCCAGAAAGGCTCCCCGTGGAAGAGGCAGATTGACCTGGCCCTTCTTCAGTTTGTTGGTGATGGTAGGGACTGGGCTATGTTTTCCTTTCTTCATTGTATACTTCTTTGGATACTTTAGCTGTTTTTAATTGAATTTCTAGTGAGTATCTCCAGGGTTCAATAGGATTTAAAGGAAAAAAACTGAAAAGTACAATATTATAGAAGAGACTTCTGAATTGGAAATGAGGAGATCTGAATTCCAGTCCAAACTCTGCCACTAACTAAAACTTGAATAATTGCTTCCTTTCTTTGAACCTCAGTTTCCTCATTATCAAACAAGAGTAGATAATCTAAATATAAATAATCTAAAATGAGAAGTTGTTGATCTCTAAATCTAAATTTCCTTTTTTCTCAAGAACTCTTGAGTAAATGCTCCAGGATGCATCTATCCCCTCCCCTCCTTTGGATCATGTTGAAGATTCCTTCTACAGCTGAGCTCTCTCTTTTGGTCATTAGTTTAACCTAGCAGCAGAATTTAAGTAAATATCCTGAACTCTGCAGTTCAAGTGCTAGGATAACTCTTTTTAACTTTTCCTCCCACCTATATATACTAAGCTCATGCATTAAATTTTCATGGCATAAATTCTAAAAATACTTAACACACAAATCAGACAATGTACTTAACTACTTATCATAGGTTATTTGCCTTGAAAAGCTTCTTCAAAGTATATCTAGAAGCTACTAGAGGCATGATACATTAATGATTGTCCATTTCCTCTGCCCAAACCAAATTCTAAGTCACCCTGCTTGATTGACCATTGGGCACATCCCAAGTCATTGAAATCTTTAACTTTTTCACCCTGTGAAACCTGATGAAAGGGCAGTTAGGTGGCACAGTGGATAGAACACCTTGGGCAAGCCACTTAACCCCATTTCCTTAAAGAAAAAAAACCTAAAAAAAGAAAAGAAAACTGATGAGAGAGACATGTTTGTTTTTCCAGAATCCTTGTATACCAAAAGAAATGAAATGAGGAAGAATAATTTAATCTCATTACCAAAAATGTCCTTCCTTGAAGTTATATCAGAATAATGTCTCTCCAGTTCTTAAAGTCCATTTGTGAAGAAAATTCCATAAATTAGCTTCAAAACTGAAGAATATGACCATACTTTGTTCACTCAGAATGATAACCAAATATTTTGGGTTGTTAAACAGAAAAAAAATAGTATCCATTATGGAAAAGAATAAGCTGATCAGTGTGTTAAAATAGCCACAATTATGGTTCACTATATTAATAGAACATGGAAAGCAAGGTAAGCTATTGCTTTTTTTTTTCAAATCGGTGCTTTCTGTCTTTAGGCCAGAGAATGGAGCTGGGAGTTTCCTGATGGGAGGCAATGTCTTCTTAGCTTCTTATGTGGAAGTCATCTGGAGAAAGGCACATAGGAGAGGAAATGATATTGGTACAGGGGGAGTCTTAAGATAATCTCAGAAAGCTGTGTCCAATTCTGAATGTCTCCCTAGGAGTAAATACATGAATTAACACAGCTGCATAAATATTTCACTTATCTTATGTGGTTTCTGCAGGATTAATTATACTCTAAAATTAGACCTGCTAAGGAGCAAAATGCCGAGCAGTAGCTAATTATTATTCATCTTCTAGAATGGAATGTTTAGCTCTTGTTATAGAGTAGCTTCATCGGATGATTATGAGTCTAATGAGTGTCAAAAGCATAAAAAAAGATTCCTAATGAGTTGTGTAAATATAACCTTTTGAGTGGAGCATTTATTTAATGGGAAAACCTCTTACATGAAGCCTGCCAGGCATCTTAAATGGGGTATAAATCTTGATGGGCATGACTAAGAATATTCCTTAAATCAAGAGGCCACTTTCCTTCTCTTTATCTCAACATTTATAGCTATATTTCAGATGATGGGAAGTATCATTGCATCCTCATGTGGCACTTAGAAGTCAAGAGAAGCCACCACATATTTACCAAACCTTCTATGTGCTCATCATTAATAAAGATTTCTTAAGTATTATGTATTAACCATTTTTCTGGGTGCAGGAGAGAAAGAATATGTAAAATGCCAAATAGAGAGCTAGCAGATTGGTTGAAAACTCAGATGACATACACATATTGAAAAAGAAAAATGCTGATATGCTTCTTGTTATTGTGGAGGTTCCAACAGATAGTACTCATCTGTGAGAAGCTTGCTGTCTTGGTGAGATCAGGACATAGATAGATAGATAGATAGATAGATAGATAGATAGATAGATAGATAGATGATAGACATAAATGATAGATATTTCTATATAGATATAGATAAATACATAGAGATAGATATAAATATAGAGATACAGTTAAAATTACAGAGGAAAGAGACCTGTGTGATGTTAGGTAGCCAAGGAAGTTGACACAAAGAAGATAAACCTGAAGCTTGGGCTCAAATCAGGGATCAGAGACAAAACAGGAAATGCTTGCTTTGGAATAGTTAGATAACCTCCAGACATCCTTTTAACATGAAAGGTGTTCATGTGAATGTATGCTCATATATTTGTGTTTTTAAACATACATGTATATAAACAGGTGTGCATATATACATACAATTATTTATTTGTTTATTTCCACTTTATTAGTGGTAGGTTTGTAGGAATGATAGAGAGTAAAAAGGAAAGATTTTCATCATGAGCTAAAACACAAAGGTGGAAATAAGTATAGAGAATAGGAAAAGACCAATCTTCCTGGAGCAGAGAATCTAAATTGGAATATAGTGGAAGATAAGTTTGGATAATTAGTTTGATTATGGGTTGGACAATGCCTAAGCCTAGTGACAAAATGAGGGATAAGAAAAAAAAGCAGATGAGATCTGTGCAGCCTGATTGTCAGAGCAATCAGAGGGAGCCTCTTTCACTGCTGACCTCACTGCATTCTCCTTTCTTGCTCCACAGCTTATTCATGTGCAAGAAATTTCTTTGTTTTTTAGACTTAAAAGGCAATATTTTAGTGAAATAAAATATAATGGGCCACTCATCTCTCTTGGCTCACTTCAACATACACTCCCAACTTTACTATTTTGAAAAGAAAAGTCCATACTTTTTCTGATTAAAATGGATCTGATAATAATGTACTTGTGTTAATAAGAAGCTAGTACTCCACTGTTTTTTCTGATAGTATTTCTGTATATGTTAGCCCATGAAAATGATGATCAGAGCATTCATGGGGGATATGATGGAGGGAATTAATGGTGGACTGGGTCTGGTATTCCTTTCATGGTTCAAGATTTACATTTTGATTTTGATTTTTTGTTCATCCATTTCACTGAAGCACGTCCAGTGTTTTCTGGCAGATGATAGAACCCATTCTGAGAGGAAAGGCTACTGTAATTTCTGCTGCTTTCTTTGTATCTAATTAGGAATCTCATAAATAGTTCTGGACCACTAAAATACTTGGTTTTGACACTTTCTTTTCCCCCAACTTTGTTTCTAATATATGCTTAATTAGGTCTTCCCACGCTATCACTGTTTGCTCTTGTGGGTTTTTTTTTTTTGTCAGACTCATTTTCTCAAAAGAGAGGTAGCCATATGCACACTTCTGTGTTCAGTATCACACATGGAAATATGAACTTCTGTCCAAAAGGGGCCAAAGTTATTGGAAAAAACAGGATAATTAATGCTATGAAATTTGAAGGGACTCTTTCTACCAGAATATTGTCTTTCCACTTTTGAAAGTCCATCATTAGATATTCATTCCTTTGGCTCAAAGCATTACTTTTTCTTAGAACATAATAAGCATACTTAAGAAGGAATAGATATAAAATGGCTAATGTACCATGTGGTTCAGTTTATTATATCACTTTCCTCTCTGTCAGTCCATGTTGTGAGCAGCATAAGGACATAGGAACCTGAGCAAACAACAAAAGCTTACTAAATGCTGGATACTATGATAATCATTTTATAATTATTCTTTCATTTGAATCACACAATTGTATGAAGTAGGTGCTATTTTCTTTTTTCTTTCTCTTTTTTCTTTTTTTAGTTTTTGCAAGGCAAATGGGTTTAGGTGGCTTGCCCAAAGCCACACAGATAGGTAATTATTAAGTGTCTGAGGCCGGATTTGAACTCAGGTACTCCTGACTCCAGGGCAGGTACTCTATCCACTGAGCCACCTAACTGTCCCAGTAGGTGCTATTTTCAATTCTCATTTTACAAATAAGGAAACTGAGATAAATGGAGGTTAAGTAACTTGCCTAAGATTGAATAAGTAATAAATGTCTGAGACCACAGTTGAATTTAAGCCTGAGGCTCCATTTATTACCTGTCTCTCTCAGAAGGAAAAAAAAAGAAATGTTGGAAAGGGAGAAAATGATGGAAAGCTGGAGGAAACTAGAAATAAAGTTTGCTGACTTCACATCTTTATCAAAGCATGGTCCTGGCCACGACCTTACAATAAACCATTTCCCCCAAGGCTGGTTCCTATCCATGCAAAATCCAAGCATTTCTGCTTCATTGAATCTCCCTAACAAAGTCCTTTGGGAAGCTAACCAGCATGCAGCAGGCTTTTTATTTATTTATTTTTAACCTTTGCTATTTTTTTTTTTTGCTTTTCAAATGAAGGTTTTTCATTTGCCTTTTCTCCTTTATCTCCAGGGAAAGACTCTATCTTCTGTGAATAACCCTCACCTGTGTTTTATCACCTGGAAAATCATGTTCTTCTTTATGAGATCCTAAGATCATAAATAAGCTTAAAGAGGCCTTGGAGACAATCTAGTGTAACACTTTTTTTTTGCAGAAGAGAAAACCTGAGCCTTTGAGTGGTTAAATGATTTGCTCAAGGTCACACAGGTGGTGAATCAGGGTCAAAATTTGAACCTAGGTCCTCTGACTCCTAATGTAACACACTTTTTTTTTAATATAACATTGTTTTCATTACGTTCATAGAATTTTAGGGATGGAAGTCACTTTAGAAACTATCTAATCACAAACTCTCTTGTTTTACAGATAGGAAACTGTGGTTCAGGCAGATGTGACTTCCCTAAGACCACAAAGCTCAAAACCCATGTTTTCTGTGTCTTCGGCCAGTGCTCCTTCATTTTATCTTTGTTTGATATGTGAAAGAAGACAGGCTAAGAAAAAGTCCAATAAATTCTCTCAATTATCCATCTATCTTCTTAATCTGTTGCCATCTTTCTTATCCCTCATTCCTCTTTGATGATGCTTCTTTCACTTGAGAATGGGTTCTTAACTTTTCCTGCATGTCACAGGCTCCTTTAGAAATCTTAAGAGTCCATGATTTCCTCTTTAAAATGATTTTTAATGTATAAAGCAAAATATATGACATTACAAAAGAAATTAATTATATTAAAATACAATTATCAATTTAAAAACAATTTTAAAAGACCCAGGTTAAAAAACACTGGAAGAGGGTTTTTTGGGTTATCAAGTGTCTTCTCTAAAAAAGAGGCATGAATAAACTGCAAGTGACTTTGCCATAGCTACAAATGAAGATCTTTCACGTCTGGCAACATGAATTGTCATTGTTTAAGAGGAGAATGAAGAGAAATTGCCATGCAAATTTAATTTCTGTTTACCACAAACCTCTTTTTGTATTCTATAAATTTCCTTATGTAGAGCAATTCCAAAGACATAGTTTGTTTTCCTTGGTGATCTGGTAATGGTGGGCACAGTGCTGTTGTTTCCATGTTTCATACCTTCTTTTTTTAAGGTTTTTTTTTGCAAGGCAAATGGGGTTAAGTGGCTTGCCCAAGGCCACACAGCTAGGTAATTATTAAGTGTCTGAGACTGAATTTGAACCCACGTACTCCTGACTCCAGGGCCGGTGCTTTATCCACTTTGCCACATAGCTGCCCGTTTCATACCTTCTTTAAGCAATGACTTGGTAAAGTTGTGACCAGGGAGTGTGTGGGTGGCAGCCTAATGAAGAAGAGCAACTTAGAATCTGAGGTTGAAATTTGTGCTTCACACAGCTGGGTTTTGACCAAGGCATCAGGTTCTTGGTTTGTAGAAAAAGAGTGTCCCACCATGCTCATCATTCTAGAGACTCAAAAAGCAGTCATGTGTTTTTCTACAAAGACAACCTGCCAGAGAGAGGAGTAAGGGGTGAGAAATGCTAGGTTGTCAGATTCATATTTTTATGTACATATATATATATATATATATATATACATATATGCGAGATAGAATCAAAGACAGTCATAGAGAGGGAGAGGGAGAGGGAGAGGGAGAGGGAGAGGGAGAGGGAGAGGGAGAGGGAGAGGGAGAGGGAGAGGGAGAGGGAGAGGGAGAGAGAGAGAGAGAGAGAGAGAGAGAGAGAGAGAGAGAGAGAGAGACAGAGAAGACAGAAATCATAAAATACCTAGGATTAGGGGCCTTTTCTGATCCACTTTCTTCGTTTACTATAGCCTTTCACTTTAATTATTAGAAATATTCTCCTCTTGCCATGACAAATATTTCCTTCCTATAATGACTTTGTATTGACTTGTTTGTATAATTGTATGGGTCATGTCTCCTGCTAAATCTGAAAAAAGAATGGTAAGTGCCTCACATCTTATCTTATAGTCAGTAGACATTCAATACCTCTTTGCTAGCTTGGATTCGATTGAGGAGTATTTGGTTCAGGAAGATTGGTTCACCTGTGCATTGAAAGCCTTAACTTACATCCAATCAGAAAGCAGATGTCTCCAAGTTCCCGAATGAAAGTAAGTTTAAGGACAAATGAGTTTCCCTTTGCTGCCTCCCAGGCAGCAATTGCTGAGAGTGTGATGCTCACTTAGAAGCTGAGTCACTGATGAGCTGCTATTTTGTGGGTTCTCTAATCTTTGGTACCTGTCGACATCCCCTGTGAGCAGCTCTTCGTGACACCAGGCTTCACTCATGTCCTCAGATGACTCAAGATCACCCTGTTGTACTTATCTGTCTGGGCCCATTTCAGATGAAAACAGTACAAAGGGGGAGAATGAAATACAATATCCTAACAGTGCTCTTTCAGATCATAAAAATAAGGATACTTTGGAGGGGGAAAGAGTTGGAATGATGTGTTAGTGAAATGCATCCCTTTGCCAAAGTTAGTTAATAAGCCTCTTTCCCACTCCAAAATAACAGCACAGTCTCTCTGAGTTCCACCTCTCCTCTATTTGGACTTTAAAACCTTTCATGACTCCAACCTACCGTTCTAGGCTAATTCTATACCATTCCCATTTACACACTTTACTAACTACCCTATTTTGCTTGCTATTCTTCACCATGACCTTTCATTTTTGGTCTCTAGGATTTTGTATTATGAACTTTCACTTTCCCTCTACTTCTAAGAATTCCTTGTTTACTTCAAAATTCACTTCAGACATCACCTCCTACTTAAGTTCTTTCCTGATCCCACCAGTTTCCATTATTACCTCTCCCCCACCAATTCTTGTTCAATAATTCAGTCATATCCAATTCTTCATGAGCTCATTTAGGGTTTTCTTGGCAAAGACACTGAAGTCATTTTCCATTTCCACTCCAGTTCATTTTAGAGATAAGAAAATTGATGCAGAGTTCAGTGGCTTGCCCAGGGTCACACAAGTAGTAAGTGTCTGAAGCTGAATTTGAATTTGGGGAAGATGAATTTTCCTGATTACAGGACTGGCACCCTATTCACTTTATCACCTAGTTGCCTCCCATCTCCCAAATTATCTTCCTTTAAAATTGCATCTATTTCTACAAATATATCTTGTCTCCTTTGATAGACTTTTAAGTTTCCTGGGGTCAGAGACTTTTATATTTTTACCTTGGTAGCCCCAGTACTTAGCAAAATGCTTGTTGATGAATGGATTCATTGATAGAAGCAACATTAGTCTATTCCAAGTGAAACTTTCACATTGAGCAATAAGTGGATGAGTGGGAAGAAGCGACCAGCTCTCCATATAATTTTTCATGGGGAGAGAGATACCTATGACCACAGTAACTAGAAATTTTGTCTAGTATCTTGATATCATAAGAATTAAATCGTAGTATTCAGATATACAGGAACAGTTAGGTGGTATAGTTTATAGAGAACCTGAACTGGGGTCAGGAAGACATCTTCCAGAGTTCAAATCTGGTTTCAAACACTGTCAGTCACTGTGGGCAAATCATTTATCGTGTTTGCTACAGTTTCCTCATCTGTAAAATGAACTGGAGGAAGAAATTGCAAACCACTCTAATATCTTTGCCAAGAAAACCCCAAATGAGGTCACAAAGATTTGGACATGACTGAAAATGACTGAACAATGACAACAAGCAAAATTACAGATTTAGAGCTGGAAGGGACCTAAGTTCTATAGCCTCATGTTACAAATAAAAAAAAATTGAAACCTAGAGAAATTTAATGATTTATGCAAGTTAGCATAGACCATGAATAGGACTCTAAATCTAGTATAGTTTTTTTTCCTACTATACCATAGTGCTTCAGACATTCTTTGGAATTTTCCCAATCTTAATTTTTGGGGAAACTCAAGATCAAGAAAAAGAAGTGGGAAAGAAGAAAGAAGGAAAAACGAGGACAAATTCTAATTAAAAGAGGTTAAGCACATAACTAGGACATAAACTTGTAAAGATAACTTCTTCATGACCACAAAGGGTGATCACAGATGATAAAAGTGTTTTGTCCTTTCATTTAGAATTGTTCTTCCATTAGAATGCACCTTGGCTGCATTTTTATCAATACTTTAGTACATTTTTCTGTGGTGACGTGCCTTCTTATCAAATTGAGTTTTAAAGATCAGGCTTAAAATTCAGATGATACCTTGCTTTGCTAAATTGTAAAACATTGTCCTGGGAGTCAAAACCTTTCCCATTAAGTACTGAGTACCCACATCTGTACAGTGTGTTGAGAGGAACCTTTTGATTAATCAGGTTCCTTCCTTAAAATAATTATCATGGTCTTAGAGAAGGAAATAGAAAATTATTTCTGTATCTTTTCCAAGAAAATCTTAAATGGGGTCACAGAGTCAGACATGACTGAAATGACTAAACAACAAAAGCAAAATACTCTCCGAAGAAGCTTTTATTCAGTAACCAGTAGGTGCTAGAGAAACAATCCCTGAGCTTCTGCAGCCCATGGACTCATTGGATTGTTTATGTTAATTTGAAGTTTTTCCCTGTTGCTTTAGCACTAGGACTTCCAATTTTGTTCAGGCATCTGGAGACGCTGGTGATTTGGAAAACCTGACAGATGAAAAATGGGAAAACTCTCTAATGTTGGGATGATGGTGACCATGGAAATGAGCATGTGGGAAATTAGTCAGATTGGCTGAGCTATTTATTCAGACCTCATTCAGCTAAGATTAAAAGAGACACATATTGTCCTAACCACCCCCAAAGACCTGCTTTCATGTATCAATAGAAGCAGTAATCTTTTGCTTAAAAATAATAAAAATTGACCCAAGCATAAGAAATCTGAAATTTGGATATAACTCAGCCAAGGTACTGAACTTTACCATGATTGGTTCTGAGATGACCCAAAATTTGATGAAAAGGACTCACTTTATCCCCAATACATTTAGCTACAATGGTAACACCATGAAAAAGCAGCTCACTTCTTGTTTAAGAAAGAATAGAAAAGTAGTTTGGCTGTTTGTCCACTTTTGTTTGTTTGTTTAGGTTTTTGCAAGGCAGATGGGGTTAAGTGGCTTGCCCAAGGCCACACAGCTAGGTAATTATTAAGTGTCTGAGTACTTAGGTACTCCTGACTCCAGGTCTGGTGCTCTATCCACTGTGCCACCTAGCCGCCCTGCCCCATTTGTCCACCTTTGGAAATAACACAACATGATTGAATCAGATTAGAGAAATAATTTAGTATAGAAGACAGAGAGCACTGGCCTGAGAATCAGAGGACCTAGGATCTTGCTCCAGTTCTACCGCTAACTAGTTTCAGCAATTTGGTTACTTCTTTCAAAACCATATGCTAGATTTTAGAGCTATAAAGCAAAGCAGTATTTGTCTTCAAGAACCTTGTTAGTTCAGGAAATTCAAAATAATTTCAAAGAGAGAACATTAATATCTGGGGATATCTGGAAAGACTCCATGTAGGCAGTGGTGTCTAAACTGTACTTTGAAAGAAGCTAGGGGCTTCTTTCAGGCAGACATGTAATGGACTTATAGACATTATAAAGGACCACTAGTTCAAAGACATGAGTATGAGCGATAGAATATGGAATAGTTAGACTACTTTGAGTGGAAAGATCAAATGAAGCCATTTTGGGAGGCTCTTTGATATTAGCTTTAGGACCTTACAGTAAAAGATTTCCAGCTGCAAAGGACCTTAGGGATCATCTAATTCAATTCTCTCATTTTTCAAATAAGACTAAGAGATTAAGGTTACACAGGGCTGGGGGCAAGGTAAAGAACAGTTAGGGTTAGGGGTCATCTTCTTGAGTTCACACGTTGTCTCAGACATTTACTATTTGCAAGACCCTGGGTAAGTCACTTAATCTTGTTTGCCTCAGTTTCCTCATCTGTAAAATGAGCTAGAGATGGAAATGGCGAATCACTCTAGTACCTTTGCCAAGAAAACCCCAAATAGGGCCACAAAGATTTGAACTGATTGAAAATGACTGAACAACAACAGAAGGGATGGAGACAAAATTTGAATTCTTATCCTCAGAATCCAAAACCAGTGTTTTTTCCACAAGACCTTAGAGATCATTTGGTCCAAGTCTTTCAATTTATGGTAAAAATTAATTCCTCTAAAAAATGAAGATAGTTCTGTAAGGACCTTCTTGCTTTGATATTCTCTTATTCAAATGAAACCAGTACAAAACCTAAGTGGAAAACTTGCACACACACACACACACACACAGAGACCCTCATTTACATATGCAAGAATCCAGCTGTGCCCTTATTGAACAATATCATTTTCAGTGCTGGGCACCCAGGAGGGACAAGCTGTAGGGGCAATAGAATGATCATATTCCTTGAGCTACCCTAACAACAAAATCAGCTTGACCCCTCTCTGCCCTATATGATATGTCACAGGCAAATAGCTTACTCTAAAAAAAGCAATTTGAGGCAATGAAGAAAGCAAGATTCCTCAATATAGATTAGCAATAATGGATGTAACTGCTTTTCCATTGGCCTGTGACCAGATGGAACCATAAAAATTAGACTTATCACCTGCCTAATTTTAACTGGAGGAATATTTGGAACAACAATAGAATTGGGTTTTCTTTTTTTTTTTTTTTTTTGCTTAAAGTTCACATGAGACAAGGACACACCCTTCACACTTCCCTTTGAGTGAAGGCCTGGGGTTTTCATCTGCATACTTGCTCAACAGTATAGTTGGTATCTAAAGTGTTGCTGTTTATTATCTATGTGATACTTAGAGGAGAGAAGGGTCAGTAGTGCCATCCCATACTAGATAACTCCCTCATGCCAGGGAGGTTCAAATATCCAGAGAATCATGAAAACTCAAACAACTTTTAAAGAGTAGCTTACTACAGAGGAGTCCAGCTCTGTCATAGCATCATTCACAAGGCAATTCACGATTTATGAGTTGAATAAGTCCTGACCAAAACCTTTTTTTCAATTGACATTGTGCTATTTTCATTTTACGTTTCCTGTTGATACTTCTGCTTCAACAGCCAGTTTTAATTCATGCCATCCCATTAAAAAATACATGTATGGGGGGGGGGAGACAGAGAGAGACAAAGGTAGAGAGGCAGACAGAGACAGAGAGGCAGACAGAGACAGAGACAGAGAGAGACAGAGAGACTTCTCAATTCCCACACCTTCCAAATCACCACTCCCCTATATGTATCATGTATATTTATTAGAATATAAGACCCCTAGAGGCAGGAACTTTCTAATTTTTTAAAAATTTCTAAGGCTAATAATATTATTACTTTCATAACTGAGAGGAGTCAATAGAGAAAGATTGTCTTTGCATCAGAAAGTCCTGTGTTCAAGTCCATCCTTTGATATGCACTTGTTATGTGACCCTGAGGCACTCATTTATTACTTCTCAGGACCTTGAGACAATTCTCAAGAGATTGATGATTTCCATCAGTAGTTTCCAGAATAGGTTTTTTCCCAAATTGAGGAAACCATTAGTCCATAACCATCCTATCAACTTTTCTGTGTTTATTTCATCTGGAAGAGGGGGCAACATAGTCCTTGTTTGGAGCCATAATGACCCCCCTTTTAACCTCAACAATTTTGACACTTTCCATGGTACGGTGAAAATAGTTTGAATTTAGAGTCGAAAGATTTGGTTTTGAAACTCAACTGTGGCACCAACTACTTATGTGAATTTGGGCAAATCACTTCCTTCTTTTAGACTTCAGTTTCTTCATCTGTAAAATGAGGGGTATGGACTAAATGATCTCTAAGTTCCTTTCCATATCTAAATCAATAATACTAGATGACCCTGAATAAGTCACTTACTCCTGAATTTCAGTTTCCTCATCTATAAAATAAAAAAGTTGGGTATTTTAACCTTTAATTTATTTCTAACTCTAAATTCATGTGTTTGTGATCCCTCTTTTTTCCTATAATTTCCCTGTCCCAATTTTGATACTTCAGATTTTGGAGGAGTGAAAAGGGGTAAGTGAGTAGGAAAACTGATATACTACAGACAAAAAATGTGAGACCTGGAAGTAAAACCCCTAAAAGAAAAACAAATCAGATAATCCCTCATTTCTTGGTACCACCACCACATAGATTTTCATTTTTCTTATGATTACAAAAGCTTTTGGACATTGTACAATATCCTTTGCACCAAGACCCTAAGTGAGCAAACTTTATTTTACTTAAAGAAGTAACTGAGAAATTCAAAAGTCAAGCAATGTCCTGAGAGGCACATTGTGGGTCAAGAATTTTTCTTAATAAGGGGATGTAAGGTTTCTTTTTTTTTTCTTACCCCGAGATGGTCCTCTGCATCCAACCCCATCTAGACCAGCTAGTCTGATGATTGACAAAACTTGACCTATTTAAAAATAGTCCTCCAGAACTTAGAGTTAATAACAGCTCACCTTCTATATAGGACTTTATAGTTGTCATATGTTTTCTCCACCCTTCCCTCATTTCTCCTTTTTGATCTTAAGGTCCAGCTTACATGCTTCCTCTTCCATAAAGCTTTTTCAAGAATACTTGACTTAAAATTTCTCCATTCTCTGAATTTCCCTAATATATTCCATCTCTGATGTACTTATCTTCTATTGTATAATATTGTCACTTGTGTTTTTGCCTTATCTTCACCACTATTATATAAATTCCAGAACTGTAGACATCATGTTGTATCTATGTTTTTGTTTCCACTACCAGACTTTTCTGAATATAGAGAAATGTAAGTTCAAATTCTGCCCCTGAAACTTTATTTTTCAGTTGTTTTAGTCATGTTCAACTCTTTGTGACCCCTTTGAGATTTTCTCGACAAGGATCCTGGAGTGTTTTACCATTTCCTTACAGATGAGGAACTGAAACAGGTTTAGTGACTTAGCCAGAATCACATAGTAAGTTCTGAGGCTACATTTGAATTTGGGAATATGACTCTTCCTGACTCAAGACCCAACATTGTATCCACTGTGCCACTTAGCTGCCCCTATGAACTTACTAACTGGTCCTTATACAGGTCACATAAAATCTCTAACAATTCCCATCATAAGTACATGGTAATCTGAATTCTTATATTAGGATTCCCTTACACTAGTTAAATCTCTAAAAATGAAGCATAACACATCTGGCCCTTACCACTTCCATGACTTTAGGAAAGTCATTTAACCATCAAGTATTCTAGTTTCTTCATTTGCAAAATGAGGGAATTGAACTTGATAACCTCTGAAATCTGTGTTTCAGTCTATAAGGAATTAAAACTAGAACCCAAGGATCTGGTTTCAAATTTTAAATAAACAACATGTTTACTGTCTGACCTTAAAAAAATCACTCAAAATTTCTGAGACTCAATTTCCTCATTTATAAAATAAGAATAATAATAGAATTCTCATAGAATTGTTATGAGAATCAAATAAAAAACACATGAAAAATTCTTTGCAAGCTTTACAGGACTATATAAAATGCTAGTTATTATTATTGTTAATGATATTAGGTAAATATGAGAATCAAAATTCCTACAGACAGGATACATGAGGCCTGTTTTTTTAAATGCTATCTAATACTCTTTATTCTATGCCTTACTAACCACACAGGGAACCTCTTTTATTTCCTACACATAAGAAAATCTCAGTGGTCCTTGTACTTCATAGGATTACACCCCGTTCCTGGCAAGGAGCTTTGAAATCTTAGCCCACTCACAACTCCTTTGGAGAGAAGAAAGATAATTTTGAAAGAGTAAGATAAAATATATTTTCTGAATGTTCCCTGTCTCCTTGGCTAAATTAGATAGTGGGTGGTGGATGGTATCAATTTGGGATTAGGTAAGTTTTCATTCTATTTTGGTGATTTGACCTCCTAGCATTACATGGAAAGATAATGTTCTAGCATTTTTAACAGGAAAAGAGTTATTTTCCAGTTTTGTCTCCTACATTAGGCAGCTAGTTAGTACAGTGGATAGAGCGTAGGATTGAAGTCATGAAGAGCTGAGTTCAAAACCTGTCTCAGATTTTTATTAGCTGGGTGACTGAGCAAATTACTTAACCTCTATTTGTCTTATTTTCTTCATTTTAAAGGGGATACTAATAGCCTTACCTCATTGGATTGTTGTGAGGCTCAAATGAGACAATACAGAAAGTACTTTACAGACTTGAGAATGCTAGGTAAAAGTGAGCTATTATCATTAGCATAAGTACCATATTTGGTTCCAGAACCTTGCTTAGTTTTTACCAAAAAATCTGTATCCAGTAAGTGCCCAATGTATCCACAGGTCCCTGCAAAAATCATGGAACACCAAAATGCTTTTTTTTCAGTTCTGGTTATTCAGGGGTTGGGATTAATTGATCACTCAAATAATGACCATGAAGTCTACAAGGCAAATTCAATACTTAGACGACTCAATTGATTTTCTCTGATCCACGGCCACAAATGACCTCCAGAATCCAAAGCAGTCATCTCTCGGATCTATGCCATTTCTCATTAAGATGACTGGGAATGTATCTAGATAGTTTAAGATAAACCTCTCCCTACTCAGAATTTATAGGAAACTGAAAAAAAGTTTCAATAATAGCAAAAGCAAAAGCCAAATTTATTTGGCTTCTTTCAATCATAGATAATGTTTATAATGAGTATAATAGCAAGCAGAATGAATTTGTAACCAGAAACTCAAATCTATTGACAATCTTGTCATTTATTATTTGTGTGAGTTTGAGTGAGTTTCTTTATCTGAGACTGATTTTCTTCACCTGTAAAATGGGAATATGGTCACTTCCTTGCCTACCTGTGTGGATTTCATTAGAATTGTTTGATTTGGCTATTATAAGTAGTATTAAAGGGCATAATAGTATCATACTTAGGAACAATAAGTGGAAGAATCACAAGCAAATTTAAGCTTTCAGTATGGGGTAGGGCAATACTTTCTAACAATTAGAAATAAAAGTAGAAAGGGCTACTTCATGGTTAGTAGGTTGTACCTTATTTGACATTTTCAAGCACTGTCTAGTTGTGATGTAATTGGGGATTTTTGGAGGATTTGGTTTGGACTGGATAATAACTGAGATCCCTTCTGACTCTGAAATAATGAAATTCTGTTTCATAGAAGTCTTGAAAAAAACAGATAAAATAATTAACGTGACACCATTTAGAAGACTATAAAGTATTATTCAGACAGATGGTGCTGTCATTGCCATTATTATTATTACTGTTGCTGTTGTTTCCCCTGGAAAGCCTATTGAATGTGACATCATAGTGACAGATTTTCTCTAAGTCCTTTTCCATTAAAAAAAAAGAAGAAAAATCAACCATTTTCATACTTCTTTCATGAGATTTCAAAAGCTTCTTTCTTTCATCCAGAACAGAGTTTAAGACTATAGAGGGAAAGAGACATATTTATTCCAGCTATGGCAGAGTTCACTAGGCCATTCATTTCATGAGCCCATTGTATGTTTAGTTAGTTGTTGGTGTTAATGGTGGTAACAGTTCAGATCCACTCCTTTTCTGGAATCTTTGGATAGGGAATGCCAGATGGCATGAATTGTAGCCCTGAGTTCTCATTCCTATTCTATAACCTACAATCCTGTTACCTTGAGGAAGTCACCTCTTCATTCTATCACTCAGAAGGATGAAAGAATCTAAGAAATAGAGTTGCTCATATTTCACATACAAGGACAGTGAGACATATAATAGTTAATAGTCATATCCAGACTCACACAATAGGTATCTGAAATTAATTTGAATACGAATTGGTCTTCCTAGTTTCAATTTCAGTTGCTCCACTTACTATTCTGTACTGCACCAGATACCTAAGAATGGCTTACTGATCACATCTATAAAGTGCTTTCAGAATCCTGAGTTATTATTCTCTTATGCCAGGATACTGGAGCTCATTAATTGCTTGTTGCTCTTTGACTCATCTTCATCCATCTTTAGCCTCAATTCCCTCATCACCAGGTTTGGTCTACATTTTATAAATTGAAGATCACACACCTCCTCTGAGAAGACAGAATTAAAAGGAGAGTTGAATATTTTTCCTCTCTCCCTGTCATCATGACCATTATTGCAGTAGCAAATCTGTCTTTTGTTCATTGAATCTCCATGCTCAGAAATACATTAGCCAGTCTTTTTTCAGGAACCTATACTTTTTTCCTAAAGCTGAGATTTTCCTGAACTTTAACTTTTCTATTGATTTTTAATTCAAAAATAATTCTCACTAAAAACAAAACAGCACAAACCTAAAAATCTATCTCTCTAAACTGAAGTAGCCATGGAAGAAATCAACTAGCAGAGTTTTACAGATTAGCAGAATTTCAGAGTAGAAGGAGACCTTGAAAGTCATTAAATCCAACCCATATCCCCAAATAATACTCACTATGACATCCAAGAGAAGTAATTATCCAACCTCTGCCTGAAGACAGAAAGCAAATCATTTATTGGGGCTGTTATTCTACATTGGAGTAACTAATTGTTAGAAAGTTGTTGTTATTTTCTTCCTCTGATACCAAAACTACATTTAGTTCTTGGTAACTTCCATGTGTTACTGCTGTTTCTGTCCTCTGGGGACAAATAGAACAAATCTAATCTCTCTTATACATGACAGCCTTTCAAACACTTGAAGACAGCTTTCTTCCCACCCCCCCCTTAATCTTCTCTTTTTCAGGCCAAATGACCCCTCTTCCTTTATTTATTTCTCATATGGCATTATCTTCATCATCATCACTAACATTTATATAGACCTTACTATATGTCAGACACTGTGCTATTATTAAAATTCTTATACTTTACAATTATTACCTCATTTGATCCTCACAACAACCATGGAAGATCAATGGTACTGTTATCCCCATTTTAAAGATAAAGAAGAGATTTTCTCAGAATCATCCAGGTAGTAAATATCTGAAGCTTCATTTGAACTCAGATTCAGTGCTCTAGTCAGTGTTCCACCTAGCTATGCCAGGGTTTGAGATTCTTCACCACCCTAGTTGCCGTTCTCTGGACCCTCTCCATCTTAGCCATGTCCTTATTGACATTGCTTCACAATGCTACAGATGTTGTCCAACCAGGGGCTCTTTAGTGGGCAAAGGGGGTTTATTACCTTTTTATTACTGGAAACTATGACTTTCAATATAGGCCAAGATCTCATTTGTTTTTAAGTGACTGCGAGATCACATTACTGACATATTGCATTTGATATTTTTTTCAGAACAAGATCACAAACCATTTAGACCCCAGTTCCTTTTCTTTGTGTCTGAATGGGAAGAAATATAGCTTGAGACAGAGTTGAGTTAACATCATTCTCTTATATGGCAACCCACTTTCTTTAATATTTACTTGCTAATATTTTCTCCAAACCTGAATTCCTTAGTCCATCTTCACTGGACCCAAACCATCTTGGATTTCTACTTTACAACAATTCTTAGTCCTTGTTGCTCCAGTCTATTTCCAGAAATTTTACTACTAAGCTAAAGGTTCCCATATACATATATATATATATATATATATATATGTATATAGACTTCAAAACCTTTTTGTTCCTTATATTTGTCTTCGTCTTTTATTTACTCCTTACTTTGACTGATTTTGTGTTTTACAATGTTCATTTTCAATCTGAATTTATCAAAGGAATGCATGTCAAGAAATAATATGCTCTCCTAGAAAAAATTCTCTTTTCTTCCTTAATCTATGATTTTATTATCAGAATTTTGTTTTTGAAAGCATATCTCCCTATCCATCTTACCTTCCAGAGTCTGATCTAATCCTGAAAGCCTGCTAATTTTTCTTAGAAATTTTTGAAATTTGCTTTTCTAAGATCTAGATTATATATTTGATCATGCCCTATGTATTCCCTGAATAGGTATCATTCAGCTTAGCATGGTATGATCCCATATTACCCATGATTCCTATAGTTTTCCTAAGGTATTCATAGTCCTACATTCAACAACCTGGTTTTATGCATGCAAGTAATTAACTTAACACTAAAAATGAATACTTTCTGTCTTTCCACATCTTCTTTCTCCCATAGCTCAGAGTATTTGTCCTTCTTGGTCTGAAATGATCTCCAAGTTCCTGTCTCCCCAAATCCTATCTCCAAATTGGTTTCTACTTTCTATGTGTTCAATCTTCTAAATTCATTTAGTAAGTTTGAGTCTCATCCATCCTGGGTGTGTCTACAATTTAAGAGAAAGATTAAAGTAAATGTTTAAAGATTAAAATACTGAGTTTGGAATCAGGAAGATCTGAATTGAAATCTCACTTCAGATACTCAGACTTTTGCTATGTGACCTTGAGTAAGTCACTTTAACTCCCTTGGTCTCAATTTTCATCTGCAAAATAAAAGGATTAAACTAGATAGCCTGTGACATATCTTTGAATATAAGGCCTTTGGCTCCCTCAAACTGTTACTTCCCTAAGTGGGGAAACCCTGTGGTCTCTTTATGTCTCAGTTCTTAATTTGAAAAATGGAAATAATAATAGCACTTCCTCCAATGGTTATTGTGAGCATGAAATGTGAATGTATGTAATGTGCTTTGTAATGCTTGAAACTGAATTTTCACCATTACTATCATTATCAACATTATTCATATCATTCTCAATTTTTAATTAATTTAGGTAGAAATGATCCTCAAACAAATTTCAACCCTATTGTTATCTTTTTTATTTAATATTTTGTAGATTATTGTAAAGTAGATAAAATAGCAGCTTTTTTATAATTGAACTATTAGGCATTAGTCCATATTACTATTTTTACTACTTCTACTATTACCATGTCTAAGCATAAGTGTACCAAATCAATAGCTAGAGAATGCAATTATCTCCCATTTATTTACCACATTACAATTCACATTTTTAAAACAGTGTCCTCAGAGAACCAGCTGTGGTTTTCTGAAATAGGAGACAGGCAGATGTCAGCTGTTACTTCTCAGTCCATTGGTTCTGTCTTTTCTGATATCATCATTTCAAGAATATTCTTTCATTACTGCATTGGTCCTGGGCATACATTTTTCATCCATAACAGCTTAACAAGGTTATCTATCTATGAGCTGCTACTGTGTTGGTGGAATAAAATGTAAACAGTGTATGTGTGTGTGTGTGTGTGTGTGTGTGTGTGTGTGTATGTGTGTAGGTTTCCTTCAGCATATATGTCACAAAGATCTCTGTCACTTAAAGAAGCCTAAAGAACATAGATTCATAATGAATTTTTCAAGAAATGCCTTGAGGAGAAAGGCTATAAAAGTCTAAAGGCCAGTTGCATTGGATGATATAAAAATTCTTTCCAGCAACAATCCCCTTAGCTCTCTGGCATGCTATATTCTGGAACTAAATGCAATCTGAAAAGAGAGAAAGTTCCCCTAGCCCTTCAGAAAATAGTGAGCAAAAAAATCTAAAGAACAATAATGATCTAGTTTTTGATATTTCAGATATCAAGGAAACTTCTCACAATACTATACCTTTTCTTTGAGCAGGATAAGTACTTGTACATTATATTAATAGTTAGGAAAAAAACCTGAAATGATTCCATCTGCTGTATTGGAAAGACTGGAAGCCCAGAGACTAGGATTGAGTTCTGCCTCTATTACTAACTTATCATTCATCCATTGGATATGGGATCATAGAGCCAGTGCAGAAAAGGACCTTAGAGACCATTTAGTCTAACTTCTTCATTTAAACGTTGAGGACACTGAGACACAAGGAGGTTAAGTGATTAGTTCAAAAGCAAATAAGTAATGATTGTGATTTGAGCTCCAGGGTCATAACTATTTATTGGAAAATTTCAGAACTCTCCCTTCTATCTCCTGGTATTGCCTCCTTTCCAATTTAGTCCTACCTACAATTTCTGAGAAGCACCACATGGGGGAATCATCTCTACTACTGAGGATCTAAAGCCTTCCTGGGGTACAGTGGTACTCCAATTTCTTTTAAACTATCTCTTCTTCACAAGTGGCTCTATGTGTAAAAAGGGTGCCTGCCAATTTCAGTTATAGACTGGGTAATTTCGTGAGTACTCTGTCAATGCCTTTTAGCCTGAGAGCAAGGAATAAGTCAAGCTTAAGAACATTCTGGGAGATGAAAACTCCTGTTTCTCTGTTGTTCTTTTTTTTTCCCTTCCCTGCAGTTCTTCATCTTTTCCTAGACTGAATCGAAACAAGATGGCATACAGTGCCAGGGCAGGTGGACATGTTCTATCCTTATAGCAGAATTGCAATGAGAACACAGGCTTCCTCTGGCTGACATGTAGATTTTTCTTCAACAAAAGTATGGTCCTGGCTGGGGCAGAGTCTTCAATTGTTTGGTAGCACACCAGCAAGGAGCATGTCCCAAACATAGACCAGCTTGCATCTCATTTGCGTGTGTGTTTCTAAGCACTAAGGAGAGTATCAGTGAGCTCTGGGACAGAGATTGAATCATCCTCCAATTTTTTTCCCTGACAAATCAGAAAACAGATAAAATCAAGCTTTAGATAATTTTGTGTGTGTGTGTGTGTGTGTGTGTGTGTTTGTGTGTGTTTAAAAAGATACCTGTTTCCTCATTGTTGCAAAATATCTAAACTTCTTTGATCTGTGGTCAATCTCAAAGAATCTTTGATTCTTTCTACCCAACTCCTATATATTTTGGTGGGGAATGGAAATATTCCAGAACTAAAAATCTTGCATTCTTAGCCAATTTAAACCTTTGTAATGGTGGGAGAAGCATAGGGATTTGTCCTTCGATTACACTGGAGTAAAGAACTACATATGTGTAAACTCTCTTAACAAATGCAAATCAATCCCTTCTCCACAACATATAGCCTTTGAGAGTTACCTAGAGTAATGGTGTGAAACTCAAATACAAGTAGATCCCAGGCGGCTAGGTGGGCAATGGATAAAGCACCAGCCCTAGAATCAGGAGTACGTGGGTTCAAATCTGGTCTCAGACATTTAATAATTACCTAGCTGTGTGGCCTTGGGCAAGCCACTTAACCCCATTTGCCTTGAAAAAAACCTAAAAAAAGAAGTAGATCCTGAAAGAGAGCATATTGATTTAGCAAAACACAAATTAACACCATATTGTATTATATTTTTATTTGTTAAATATTTCCTAATTGCATTTTAATCTGTTTCAAGTCCACTGGGAATGTTGTAGGTCTTGACACCTCTGGCCCTAGAATACTTAAAACTAAAGTGACTTATTCTAGGGACACAATTTGTGTGAAAAGTAGGAATCAATTCTATGTCTTCTTGGCTCATAAATTACTCTGTCTACCAGATTTTATTTTTTTTATTGTGTTGAAAAAGAATTAAAATCAACATTTATTCATTTAATTTATTTATTTATGGTATAAAAGATTCTTTTGGGGAATACATATGAATTTAGTCCCTTCCCTGTAGAAGTTTACCATCTAAAGAATGCATATAAGAGGAAAGATTAATAATCCACAAAGATTTGAATTCCAGTTCAAGATTGTAGTATAAGTGATATCATAAGGCAATACATTATATTGCCAGATGAATTCTATAATAAAAACAGCAATGGAAGATCTGCAGTCTTGACTGAGTTTTAAAAGGGCCAATACTTCCTTAGGCAAAGGGCAAAGAAAATCTTTCTTTGTTCTATCCAATACAAACTGTTTTAAGAAGTGGAGATCATTTATTCCTAAGAACAGAACTGCAAGACATGGAAAAATTATTTACTCATTTTATGGATAAGGAAACTAAAATCTAGGCAAATTAGAAAACTTGTCCTAGGTCATGCTAGTAGTTCCATCTTGCATGAGTCAAAAGAGAAACACCTGGAACTAGATCTAATTGGTGTTTGCAGTTCCCTTGCTGAAACCTAGATTTAGGGATTCAACTAAACTAAATAAATATGAATTAATCATTTACTAAGTTTTATGTGAAAGTGAGTAGGGCATAGTAGATAAAAGTCTAATCTTGAAAAAAGAGAACCTGGTTTCTTGTTTCTGACTATTTATGAAATGTAGATATACATATTTATGCAGACATACAAACACACACACACATATCAATTTGTTCAAATAAAAGAAAGAACATTGAGGACTTCTGTGACTAAGGCAGACTTGCCAGAAGAGCATTCCCATGTCCTTACAGAACTGTAAAGAGGGGAAATGAGCAGCGCATGATATTTTTAAAGGATGGCAGCTGGTGTTGTTACAAGGCAAGGAAGCAAAAAACATACACAGCAAGGCACGTGGAGGGTGGCAGACTGAAGAAATCTGTTAGGTGTTGTGGCTAATGAAACAACAACACAGGGTCCCTATAGACAATCACCTCTGAATATGTGTAAAGTCAGACAGGCAAATGACTTAAGGGAATCTTGCATTACTGGAGGTTGGGGAAGGATCAAGAGAGAATTGCATTAATGGCAAAAGGGAAGTAGGACTTTTGCAACACTTTACCTATGTGCTTGAGTCATTACTACAGATAAACTACCAATTTCCTTTGATGTTGAAGATTTTTAATGGGGAAATTGTTTTCAAATAGTAATTCAATTTAGAAATAAACAAACAAAACCCTTTATTCAAGTCGTCCTAAATGCAAAGCAATGAGAGGCATCATGCCCTATAGGTAGAGAATCACACTTGGAGTCAGGATAAACTGGATGTAAGTCTTTAATAATAATAATAAAAAATAATAATAATAATAATAATAATACATTATTTAATCACTCAGTGCTCACCAAGACACCTTGTAGACCACTGAAGGTTTCTTGAATTTCATCTAAAACTGAGAAAGTGATTAGTTTGAGGATAAGGCATTTTGGAAGAATTTGAGATTTTTCCTTATGAGTTCATGTTTCTTCTCATCCTAACTAAATAATATGTTGGTCTTTTTAGGAGAGATGGAGGAGCTGGAGACCCTCTGGTTGACAGGAATCTGCCACAATGAAAAGAATGAAGTGATGAGCAGCCAGCTGGACATCGACAACATGGCAGGAGTGTTCTACATGCTTGCTGCTGCCATGGCTCTCAGTCTCATCACCTTTGTCTGGGAACATTTGTTTTACTGGAAACTCAGGTTTTGCTTCACTGGAGTGTGCACAGACAGGCCAGGACTGTTGTTCTCCATCAGCAGGGTCAGTACAATTTCAATTCATTTCCTTTTACAATAGAAGAACCAAAACTAAGCAGGATTTAGCCATTATTTTCCTCCATCCTAATAGTATTCCATACTCTCTATCTCTGCCTATCCCCCCTACCCCACATTACTAATCTCACTATAAGAATTCTAGATTCTCAAGGACTAGATCAGAAAAGCCCAAGTTCTGGTTGGACCCCTAAAGGCTTCAAGAACTGAACTAGGTTAGCCATATATACATCTTTTATCTGGGAATTAGTTAAGAGTGTTGAGAGAATCATTATCATGTGGGTCTTAGCTACAGTGGCTCTGAAAACTCATCTATCTTATTATGGAGTACTTGCTATATCCTAATTTTATTGGTGTAGCTACCCCACTGACAAAATCATAAATACTCAAAATTTGGATCATTAGAAGACACTTTCAAGCATAGTGTCTTATTGCAGTCTTAAGCTATTAAAGCCTAATAAAAATACTAAACCTTTTGGGACAGCTTGTATGTTATCTCTTTTGATCTGTACACCAATCCAATGAAGGAGCTGGTAGATGGATCATCACAGTTTTTATGAATGAGGGCTTGTTAAAGGCAAAGTGACATTTACCCAAGGGCACACAATAAATGATAAAACGGGGAGTCAAATTGATTTCTAACTTGATGTTCAGTGTTCTTCCCACTATAACATGTAGCCTTTGCACTATCATGAATTCATTCATCCATACAAGAGAACACATCTCCCATCTCACATTCCTCCAAACAACTGTGTGGTCTAAACACCTTGATAACAAGTTAATGTATAGCAATGCAGAATAAAGTAGAAAACTTTGTTAGAACATTGCTTTCTAGCTAAAGAGATATTTATTGAGTCAACCAAATTGGCTTCTTTAAAGAAAATTGGTGTGTTAATAACATTTGGAATTTTTAAGCACCTAAGTTCGGGGACAAACAAACATTAGCTTTCTGTCAAAGCTTCCAGAGGAGTGTTTCTCTCCATACTATTAGACCCTAAAGCTGGGTTCTGTGCAAATACATATTTCCTAATTAGTTTGATACCATCTAAATATACATTTTGCTTAAAAATAATATTATGAGTGCATATAGTTAGATACTATGCCAAAATTAAAATAATTCTCTCCACCAATTACTAAGTGGTTTTCATAGCTAAATGAGAAAAGAATTATCATAAATAAATTCACCTTGCCAAATTTTTCTCATCAATCTTGCTTGTTTTTGGCAATGCATTTCCATTATCTAATAGCATAGGAAGTCTTTAAAGAGGCAAAGTTAGGTTAAACAAATGAAATTTTTTACCTCCTCTACCTCACAGTCTTTTTATTTTTCTTGAGCCTTACTAAGTAAACATGGATTCACTGATGCTTCTAGTTTTCACTTTTGCCCATAGTACTTTCTTAGGAATCATTATATATAGTCTATTTCTTATCTTTCATAGTAGTAGTAGTCCATGAGGAGACCAGACATATAGAGGAAGTCAAATTCAGTCTCTGGACCTTAATTTCCCATAGATGGTGGTTATTCCCCCCTCCCACCTCAAGCAGATGTTGACCTGTAGAAGGGAGAAAGTATCCTATTTAATAGCATTTTTTGTTTCTTAATTTTTAAAGCCAACTGCAAAGTGTTTGAATGACATTTTGTAACAATACAGTGAATCAGCCACTTTCAAAATTGACCTGACTTCATTTTTTGGGTTTTTTTTGCAAGGCAATGGGGTTAAGTGACTTGCCCAAGGTCACACAGCTAGGTAATTATTAAGTGTCTGAGGTCTAATTTGAACTCAGGTCATCCTGACTCCAGGACCAGTAGTCTATCCACTGTGCCACCTAGCTGCCCCAACTTCATTATTTTTTAAGAAAATCTTGCTCTATTACTGATTAAATTTGGAAAATGCATAGTGCCCCAAGTTTGATTTTATATGCAAATGAAATATATAGTCCTCTGAAACTTGAGAACAATTTTATGCATCCCAGCAGAGATCCCCATCCCACACTAGCCAAATGATGCCTGTCTTCTACATGAAGAGGCTGTTGGGACCAAATCCGCACTCACAGGCACATTCAGCTATACAAAAGTACAGTTCTATTTAATTCAGTAAACAACAATGTGGTGTGTTTATGTGTGTGTATGTGTATATGTACATATATATGAATGAATACATAATGCATCCCTCAAATGCACTCATATATGTATCTCATATATGTGATCATATATGTATATACATATGCATATGTGTAGAAACACAATGCACATACACACAACTACAACCATAACCACAACCTTGAACCAGGGATTCAAAAAAACCTTTTGAAGGAACTTTTTCTTTTCTTTATTTCAAGCATTCATTTATTTTATTTTTTTTAACATTCATCCATATGCAAATATATATTTTTATGTTACAAAATTTCCTTCCACTCTTCCTTCCCACTCCCATCCCCTCAGCAGTGAATGTAAGTTCTTTGGAATAGTTTTAGATTTCTGGGAATAGTTGTCTTTCACAATTGATCATGCCACAATTGTTATGAACAATGTTTTTCTTGTTGTGTTTATTTCACTTTGCATCAGTTCCCATAATTCTTCCCTCCTTTTTCTGAAAGCACTCTACTGATCATTTTTAATAGCAAAATAATATTCCATTACAACCCTATACCACAACTTGTTCAGCCATTCCTATGACTGAAATTGGAAAGGTAAAATTTTTTTCCATTACTTTCCCTTTAAAAAAGAGCTTCTATAAATATCTCCCTTTTAATAGGTCCTTTTCCTTTTTAAAAATATCTTTGGGATACAGAAGTAGTAGTGCTATTGCCAGGTCAAAGGTTAGGCACAAATTCATAGCCCTTTGGACGTAACTCCAACCCTCCAAAAAGGCTGGATCATTTCATAACTCCAACAATAATGCATTAGTGTTCAAATTTTCCCATATCACCTCTAACATTTATCATTTTAAGCAAAGAATTTTCATAGAAATTTGATGAATAGCTTTAATTCAACAAATTACTAAGTTAAGGACAGTAATTTTTTTCCTGGTGTAGAAAGCAACATTTAATTCTTGAAGAATTTGTCTAAAGTAACCATAAGATTGCTTTCTGTGAGGAGGAGGAGGGAGGAAAGGGAAGGAGGGAGAAAAATTGTAAAAGTCAAAACCTTGCAAAAAAAAGTGATTGGTAAAAGCTACCATTACATGTTGTTGGAAATACAAAATATTTACATAATAAAAAAGAAAAAAATAAAGCAACAATGAGCCTGATTTTTGACATCAGAAGTTTGATCTCATTCCTCAAGTTTTGGTAGAATGACTTAATTTTCACTCCTTTTTATCTGTGATATTTATTTTTTAACATCCAATCTTATTTTATTTTCAGATTCAAATTCTCCCCCTCCCTCTCCCAATTTTTGAGAACACAAGGAAAACAAATCCCATTCCAAAGAATTGTCATAGATATAAAATTTCTACATTAGTTATGTGTAAACATGCACAGAGAGAGAGAGAGAGAGAGAGAGAGAGAGAGAGAGAGAGAGAGAGAGAGAGATTGAAAGAGATCCTTTGTTCTATAATCTGTATTATCTGGTCAATAATAATGTGTTTCATTGTAAATACTTTGGAATTATGGTGAGTCATTGTATTGTTCAGATACTAAATCTTTCAAAATTGATGACCTATACAATATTGTATAGATTCTGCTCACTTCACTTTGCTTCAGTTTATACATGCCTACCAAGATTTCTCTGAGGCTACCCCCATCATTCTTATTGCCTATGGTATTCCTTGACTTTCATGCACCATAGCTTGTTCAGCAATTCCCTATTTGCCACAAAAAGAACTACCAAAATTATTTTTGTACATATGCCCTCTTTACCTATTCTTTGATCTCTTTAGAGTTTAGCTCAAGTTGCAAGATCAAAGGATATGCACAGTTTAATAAATTTGGGGGCAAATTGTTTTACAGGATGGTTAGAAGTATACCAAAATTCCTTAGAGAAATGATTACCCACATTCTCTCCAAGGTTTCCCATTTTTGTTTTTTATCATCTTAATTAACCTATTGGATAGGAATTGATATATCAGAGTTGTTTTAATTTGCATTTCTTTAATTTTAATAATTTAGAACATTTTTTGGTTTTGATTTTGTTTTTAGATTTTTAAGGCAATGGAGTTAAGTGGCTTGCCCAAGGACACACGGCTAGGTAATGATTAAGTGTCTGAGGTCAGATTTGAACCCAGGTACTCCTGACTCCAAGGCCGGTGCTCTATCCACCTAGCCTCCCCTTAGAACATTTTTTTATAAGTGATTATTGATAGTCTTTAATTTGTTTAATTTATTTGGAGAGGGCTTTTATCCTTGTAAATTTTATTCAGTTCCCTACATATTTTAGAAATGAAACCTTTACCAGCAAAACTTAATGCAACCCCCCCCCCAATTTTCTGTTTTTCTTCTAATTTTAGCTGCTTTGGGTATTATGTATAAAACTTTTAAACTTTATGTCCTTATTCATTTTACCTTCTGGAAAAACTCTGTCTCTTTTTTGGTTATAAACTCTTCTCCTATCCATAGATCTGATAACCAATTTCTTCCAACTTCTTTTAATATGCTTTTGATAATACTTTATGTTTAAATCATATGCCCACTTGGAGCTTATTTTAGTATATTGTGGGAATGGTTGTGTTGATGTATGCCTTAGTTTCTAGTGATCTTCTTTCTAATTTTTCTATGTGCATTATTTTGTCAAATAATGAGTACTTGCCTTCAGATTTGGGATATTCAGATGATTGTTTGCTTCTGTATATTGTGTATATAATCTGTTCCACAAACCAATCTATTTCTACCACAGTACAAATGCTTTTGATGATTATAATTTTGTAGCATAGTTTGAGATCTG
The DNA here is from genome assembly GCF_037893015.1 of Macrotis lagotis. NCBI lineage: Eukaryota > Metazoa > Chordata > Mammalia > Peramelemorphia > Peramelidae > Macrotis > Macrotis lagotis. Next base: position 11,973,243 of record NC_133665.1, on the reverse strand, counting down.
CTACTGCTAGGTCCATTTCCTTTTTATTATTATTTTTTTCATTGATTAAGTGTTCAATTCTTTTTACCCTGACTATTAATTGCATTTCCAACAACTTGGTGTGCATCACCACTGTATACTGCTTTCACTTGCCTAGGACTACAGTGAACCACTATTTCTCCCTTTCTCTTCCTTTCTCCATTATGTATGTTGAACTTATAGTAAATAAGTTTTCATTGCCATTGTGAGAGAATAGATTTGTGTAATTCTACATGGTAGCTCTTGAGTACAATAGGTATTCTGAATAAACGTCATTTGACTGAAACATGTCCCCCCAAGTCTTATATCATAGTCCATATCTCATAGTAGTCAATGTGCCAACCCTCTGTGTGATGGTCTTTGTGTCACTGTATAAGGAGAGAGAACTGGAACAAAAACCAAATACTGATTTAAAACAATCAGCATCTTGTATGTTTTCATGAATGAATAATCTTTGGTTACTAAAAATAATCCTACTGTCCCTATTTTACAAAAAATCCCCAGCAAATTCCCTAAATTGCATGGTCTACATGAAATGAGAAATGACAAATAAGAGATACAGAAAGCCTTAGCTAGAAAAATATATTTGATAAGAGTAGTTTTATGGAGCAGGAACTTATCTTCAATTCACATGTATGGAATTAGTGGATTCTATGGTCATCTAAACTGGATGTTAGAAGATCTATGATGGCTCAGAACAGTATATACATTAAAGAAAAAGTTGTCTGCTCTTTGTGAATGGGAAGGGTTGGTCAAAGAGGCACATTATGTTGGTTTTTTCTTGCTTATTCTTCATGACTTTTAGTTCACTGCAAAACTCTTTCCCCCGTGTTTACCAGGGCATCTTATTACATGTTCCAAAGGAATGTAGCAAGAGGCTTTGAATTTCAAATGGAAAATGAGGAAGAAAACATTCCAAGTCAGAGGCTTTCTTTCTGAAATCGTTTATAATTTATATGATAATCTCACCAAGGAACTAAAGAGACATTCCATATAAAGCATAAATTTTTGCCGGAATATATGTATATATTATATCTATATATAATATATATAATAAAACTTTTTTACATAAAATTCTTCACATATAATAATGTGAAAAGAAAAAGTATTAAAGGATCTTGGATTCAGAGTTTATGAGTTCACTCCCAATACAAGCCATATAATTTTACTTCACTCCATAGCTATGTGTGTAATATAAGTATGTGACATATATGTGTATGTTACATATTATACATTTACATATATTTTATGTTTTTTGTTTATTATCATTCAAGAACCCTCTGTTTACAGAACCACATGTTATAGGAGGAACAAACCCTGGAGTTGAAGTCAGATTTAACTCTGGCATGTACTCATTTTGTGACTGTGGGCAAGTCATTTAACCTCCATATGTCTCTTCTAGCTCCAGTTTTGTGATTTTTATGTATAAGAATAATTCAGTTTCTGGTGGAAAAAAAACAGTTGGGAATGTTATACTACAGTGCTATTTGTATCCTCTTTTTCTTGCTTTGTGTAGAATGAGTTGTTTAGTCTTTTTTTTTTTGTCTATCTCAGGTAGTTTTTCTTCTCCTCTCAAAAACTGAGTAGTAAGATTTACTTCCCTAACACATACCAGTTCAGTTCACTGTATCTGAGCTTAGTTTTGGGAAGAGCAAAAGGCCTATAAGCAAAATGTTTAAGTAAGAGTTATAAAGGAATGCTGCAGTTTTCCAAATTTATTTGCAATTTAATTTAATTCAACAAATATGCATTAAGTGCCTAATACAAGCATGACACTGGGGATGCAATCACACACACACACAAAACCTGCCTTCCAGGAAGTGCATTTTGCTAGGTGAAAAAATCATCTGCACAAGTAAATGAACAAAATCAAATAATCTAATTTTTCTTTATGCCTTAGAGATCACTATCCTGCCCTCAGGCCAATATTGCATTTGTATGGTGACTGAATGTTACAAAGATCAATGTAAGAAAGTAATTTTAAGAGAGAGGCAGTACTAATAACTGGGTTGGGAATAGAGGTCACAAGAGGCCTGATGTAAAAGGTATCATTTGAACTGGGTTTTGAAAGAAATCAGGGATTCCACAAGATGATGGTTAATATAGAATGACTGACCATGTGTGCACAGGCATGAAGTGAGAGAAGAATAGGAGATATATATGTGTATATATATAATATATATATACATATACATATACATATATACATATATGCATATGTAATTGAATATATGTATATAGATACACATATATATTATGTAACTATATTAATATATGTATATGCATATACCTACCTATATGCATATGCCTATATATGTAACTATATTTAATACACTGATATATACTGTAGTGTGTGTATGTATATTCAGTAATATTTTCTCCTTCTACATCTGAACTCAGTGGGAGAAGAAAATATTGTTAGGAGAACCCTTGTGTCTTGGGTATAAAACCAGAGTCATAGGCTGGTTGGAAATTCAACTCAACAGAGTGAGTTTTGAGGGTAGTGAGGTAATGTCTCCACCTGATAATTTGGAAGTGCTTAATCCATCCTATGCATGTTTGTATCATGTTATCACATCCTGTTTCCTCCCCCCCCTTCACTCCCCTACAACATAAATTGACCATTTCTCTATGGCTAGTTGGTCATATGAGGCTATTTGAAAACTCATCAGACAGTCATAGGTCAGATAGATGGATCTGGTGGACAGATGACTTCATAAATCTTTTAAAAAAATCTTTGAGCAGGATCAAGTACAATATTCAGAGTAAGACTGATTTTCTTGTGGGAGAAGTTTGAGGCAAAGTAGTGCCTCAGGTTTATACATCTATAAAGTAGAAACATCTTTATTGTAAATTTTGTGAAATGATCTCAAATCTTCTTCTACTGCTAACATTTTATTTTCTTTCATTCACAGGGCATATACAGCTGTATTCATGGAGTACACATTGAAGAGAAAAAGAAGTCACCAGATTTTAATTTGACTGGCTCCCAGAGCAACATGTTAAAACTCTTACGGTCAGCCAAAAATATTTCTAACATGTCCAACTTGAACTCCTCCAGAATGAATTCCCCAAAAAGAACAACTGATTATATCCAAAGAGGCTCCCTCATCATGGATATGGTCCCAGATAAAGGAAATTTGATATATTCTGATAACAGATCTTTTCATGGAAAAGAAAATGTTTTTGGGGACAACATGAATGAACTTCAGACATTTGTGGCCAATAGACATAAAGACAACCTCAATAACTATGTTTTCCAGGGGCAGCATCCTCTCACCTTGAATGAATCCAATCCTAATACAGTGGAAGTTGCTGTGAGTACAGAGTCCAAAGGGAACTCCAGACCCAGACAACTTTGGAAAAAATCCATGGAGTCCTTGCGCCAAGATTCACTAAGCCAGAACCCAGTCCCTCAACAGAGGGAGAATGGCTTGGTAGAGAATAGATCCCACTCTTTGAAGAGTCCCAGGTACCTTCCTGAAGAGGTGGCCCACTCTGACATCTCAGAAGCTTCAAGTCGGGCCACATGTCACTTGGAACTTGAGAACAACAACAAACACCACAAGACCAAGGATAATTTTAAAAAAAGGTCTGTGGCCTCCAAATACCCCAAGGACTGCAGTGATGTTGAACTCACCTACCTGAAAACCAAAGCAAGCTCCCCCAGGGACAAGATCTATACCATTGACACCGAAAAGGAGCCCAGTTTCCATGTAGAACAACCTCAGTTTATTGAAAACCTTGTTATTCCTGAGAATGTGGACTTCCCTGAAGTGTACCAGGATCCCAATGACAACTATCAAAAGGGGGATGCTACACTTCCTATCAACAGGACTCCTTTGCACAATGAAGATGGCAATGTTCCCAATAATGACCAGTACAAACTCTTTTCCAAGCATTACACCTTGAAGGAAAAGAACTCTCCCCACAGTGAGGGGAGTGATAGGTACCGGCAGAACTCTACCCACTGTAGGAGCTGTCTCTCCAACCTGCCCAACTACACTGGTCATTACACCACCCGATCCCCCTACAAATGTGATTCCTGCCTGAGAATGGGTAACCTTTATGATATTGATGAGGATCAGATGCTGCAGGAAACTACAGCCAACCCTGCACATCCCGAGGAGACATATGAACAGGACTGGGTTCAGAACAATGCCCTTCAGTTCCAGAAGAAGAATAAGTTGAGGATTAGCCGGCAACATTCTTATGACAACATCTTGGACAAACCCAGGGAGATTGACCTCGGAAGACCCTCTCGGAGCATAAGTTTAAAGGAAAAGGAGAGACTTTTGGAAGGGAATTTGTATGGGAGCTTGTTTAGTGTCCCCTCCAGCAAACTGATGGGGAACAAGGGCTCCCTTTTCTCTCAAGCACTGGAAGACAGTAAGAGGAGCAAATCTCTCTTTCCAGACCACTCCTCGGATAACCCCTTCCTACACTCCTACCAGGATGACCAGCGGCTGGTCATTGGGAGATGCCCCTCTGACCCTTATAAACATTCATTGCCCTCCCAAGTGAGGAATGATAACTACTTGAGGTCATCTCTAAGATCAACAGCATCATCGTACTGTTCCAGGGACAGCCGGGGCCACAGTGACACATACATTCCCGAGCATGTGATGCCTTATGTGGCAAATAATAATATTGTATACTCTACCCCCAGGGTCCTCAACTCCTGCAGCAATAGACGTGTGTATAAGAAAATGCCTAGCATTGAATCTGATGTTTAAATCTCTTTTTCTCAGTTCATTTATAAGGAAACATCCGCCAACATCTTGGAAGTTAATAAGTTAGATTTCCCTTAGAGACCCCATAGAGAAAATGAGGGTTTAGGGTTTATTTTGAGAAGGCTCTTTTATATATGTCCCTGTGCCATGCTGTGCCACAGAAGCACCTTATTTCTTCTATGAAGTGTGCCTGGATGTGGTAGAGGAGGGACAGGTGAGCCCTTGAACAAAAAGGAAAAGAAAAGAGCAGATCTTCTGGGAGCATCCCCCATGGATGTTGGCTTAATTTTTTTTTGCCATCTTAGTGATCCTATTTTATGATTTTTCCATATTCTAAATTCCATTAAGAGTTTTTTTTTGTTTTTTCCATCATTGGAGTTGTTGAACAGTTTTCTAATGTAGAATAAGCAATATGGTATGCATGTAATTTGACACAGATAAAAAAAATTAAGAATGCATTTGCACTGTGAAGGAATTGACATGCACGAAAAATGAGAAAGTTTGGCCCATAGCTAGTAGTTTCAGCTTTATTTATTGTGCTTTCAGTCACAGCCCAAACCAGACCCCAGAACTCAGGGCCCTGGAAAGAATCGGTATGTCCGCACATCCGAGGCTACCTTCAGTCTAGGCTGTCATCAGGATATGGAGACGCATCTGGAATAATAGGCCCCAGCTGTTCCTGGTGAGGAATCCATAGGAACCCCTTCGGCTGTTGGTTTATGCGGGTCAAATGCTTTCTTTTGTTGGGTTTCACAGGCACTTAATGCTAACTTAAGAACTCAACAGTTTGCTGTGCAGTCAGAATTCACAGCTGCATAACCTAAAATATGTATTTTTTTTAGATGTCAATATGTGGATCTTACATCTGTGACACAGTGGACCTCACTATTTAATTATCATGAAGCTTCGTGTGTACGTAAGTTTGCATCTCCCCCCTTCTGGTGACTACTCAGGGCTGTATTATATCTCTTTCCCCTTTACTCCAAAAGTAACTGTAACTCATTCTTCACCGAGTGGTCCTGGTGGCATCTAACTAACCATGTATTGTTACCCAAGTTGTCGATGCTATGTCATGAGTCAACAGCCATATGTTTCATGCCATCAAGAAGGAACAAGATGCCATCTGTTTGCCGAAGGCTGACACAATTTTACTTTGATCATATTTCTCTGTGGAATTGTAATTTCCACCTCTATCCCCCAGCCTCCAGTCCACCCGATTCTCAAATTGGAATCCTCCCTACATGTCTAGTAGAAATATGTGCCCAAGAATTGAATATATGTATACTGATAGTCATAGAGAAACTGTGGTAGCATAAGTGATTTGTAACCTCAGACACATTAACCTCATTGATGCCTCCTCTTCTACTTTTCCTCGAAATATTGAAGAATTTATTCGTTCTAAATCCATGGATTTTTTTTTTTGATTCAAGAGAACATGTTGAAAAGAAAAAGAAAACAACAAAATACTCCTTAATAAATCACACCAAAATCAAAATGGAAGAAAGGACTGGTATGTCACCCAAATCTCAAATATGCACTTTATTAGACCTACCACTAATGATAAAAACAAAAACATATATATGTATATATATATATGTATATATACATATATATATATATATATATGTATAGTAGAATGTAACTAAAATAACAGTCCATGTACTTTACATCTTGAAAGAATTTAGAATCTTGCCCTAACCATTTGTGTTCTGAGGCACCCCTACTCTTATCTGATATGCTCTGGAAAGTTGCCTTGAATGACCCAGAATCCCTCTGTGCTTACAGCCAAAGTAGAATCGTAGAATTTCCTAGTAGGAAGGGACCATAAAGGTCATTCTAGTTCAACTTCCTCATTTTAGAAATGAGGATCCCACTGCCTCTATTTCCTTCCCTGAATTTCTCCTCATTGCTATTTCTGTTTTGTAGAAAAGCAAAATCATAAAGAGCTCTCCTACTTTTACCATTTGTTCCTCTAGGCAATGATCTGAGAGTCTCTCATCCCTCTCCCAAAAACAGAGCAGTCTTTGGTGGTGAAAGTTGTGGGAGTGGAGGTGGGGGTGGAGGTTACATATCCTCTTCAACCAGTTCCTTGGTCTCCATTTGGGACCTAAAATCCCTTAAATTCTTTATGGCACTTTACACCTCAAGACTGTCTTGCTTCGGGATTTTAGGAGAACTTCAAGGTGATGGAGGCAGGAAAACTTACTGCAGACAGGGCCATCCCTAGGAAGTAGAAGACCTCTCATTCACCTTCAAGTCTTTATCCAGATGAAATCTGGTTAAGATCAACTTCAGCCCCAAGGTGGGGATAGGATGTGTGTATGAATGTATGTATGTATGTATGTATGACTGCCTATGTGGGAACGATGAGGCCTCACCTATGATGCCTTGTTGTGTGAGGGGGGTTCTGTGAATGGAATGTTATATGCTGATGCCTATTGTATTTTTTGACTGCCTATATGGGAAGGGTGAGGGACCTCACCTATGATGCCTTGTTGTATGAGGGGGAAAGAAAGGTACTCTGGTTGGTATGTTAAATGCTGATGCTTATTATATTTTTTGTCAATGCTGCATCCTTTTCTGTTCCCTCAGTCATATCCCAGTTGCCTGGTTCCTCATAGGAATGGGGAGGCCTAAGACTATTATCCCCATTTGCTGTGCCCTAGGGTTGCTTAGCACCCATTTTTGACTTTATTACTTTGTACAGAAATCCTTTGAGAGCTTTTTGCCTTGCTTCTATGAGAATATTTGTTACTCACTAACTTCACTACTCCCAATGTCTGTCTTTCTTTTTTCTCTCTTTGGAGAATGTTTGAGCCCAGAACCGCCAAGTGGATTATTAAGAATAATGGATAAAAAACATGTTCCTACTCTAGCCATGTTTTGTGTACTCTGTAACAGGGAGCATGGAAATTACATTGGGTTGACTTTCGTAGTACTAGCAAATAAACCTTATCACATTTTCTATAAACACCATTCTTCTATCAAGAACCTAGGAAGTAGATTCTGTTTATGAGAGGAAAAAAGATGGATTTAGAGGAAAACTTAGAATTACAATTGATTTTCACAGGAAGAAAGAAATAGAGAATTAGAAAAACATAACTGTTGGGAATGGAAAGACCTCTTCATTTTGCAATTCAGGAAGTTTTCAACCTGATGGGAGAGGTGACTTGCTTATGGTCACACAGGTAGTAAATAGAAGAGTTTGGACTGGATATCCTGACTCTCAGTGCACCATGGATGTAGCTTTCATTGCTACACCATACTACCTCTAACAAATGTTATGAGTTTTTTTCAAAGTCATTGTGCCTAAGGGTTTATGTTATGACTCATGTACAAAAACTACTTCATTTAAATTAATGTGTTATTTTAAATGCAGAAAATAATATAGATTCATTCTATATTAATCCTAATATTCACACTTTGAAAGAAGAATGTTTTAAATGTAAATTCCAAGTTACCTGTACTTGAGTTGAGTGGAATAAACTGAAGTATGATCCCTTTTAAGTAGAGCTGTGAAATAATAAGTCCTTAAAAAATTCTACTTTGACACTTTGAAAGACACAGCAAGGCATTTGAACTTTTTATGTTTAAACAAGAGTTTGTTTATTCTGCTTAACTTAAATGACCTGATTGAATGCTGTAATGATTTTAAATGACCCTAAATTGTTATCAACCCTTGAGCAAAACCTATCAGATTGTTTTTAGACAGGCATGCACTGTTAGCAAATGTTCAGGTTCCTATGTGTAGGCCGTGACAGATGCATGTCGTACCTTAAAATGCAGTATGTAAAGCAACATAATCTCCCAGTTCATAATTTCCTACCTAAAAACAACCTGAGCCTTTTGGAAGCAATAGTTATCTTGCTAGACTATTAGGAATCCCTAGTCAGTTAAGACTTCAATACCCTGGAAATGAAGCTACCCAAGGTCCAGAGCTCAACTCTGGCCAGAAGAGTTTCTCATCACCATCATCTCACTGTTGTATTTCAGCCCTGTTGTAAACCCCCTGCAGTTTGTTTGTTTGTTTTTAAAGAATGCAATCTTTAAAAAATTTAAGATCGTTAATATTACCAGGATGAGCCAGCACCATGAATGGAATTTCACGGATTATATTTGATTTCTCTTTCTCTGAATTTGACTCCAGAGTCTTGGTTTTTCCTCTTTGATGAGAATGGCAGCCAGAAAAGAAAGGAAAAACAAACAAACAAAATCAACAACAAACAAAACAAAAACTTGAACCCTGTTGCTGCTGAGTCAATTCAGAGTTAACTCTGGAAAAATATATATAGTTTTGTTTACAAATGAAATATTTTGGCTTAAAAGAAAATGAGAGTGTGGGCGTTTAATTAGTCAAAAGGCACACGCTTGAGCATTGTTTATTCTATTTGGTATGTCTACACTGATGTGTATTTAATATTCTGTATCTTTCTTTGGAAATGACAAATGCCCTGAATTTTTTGCAAGTTGAAAATGCTAATGAAAAACAAAAGTGTTTGAATTAATTAAGCTATGATTAAAAATTTATCTCCTTTAAAACTAAAATGAATGGCTTTCATAACTGGGTTGTCATAGAAATAAATACCTTATGTTGGAATCCCTTGTGGTGCCAGACCTAAATAAATACTGATTTGGGAAACGTAAATATCATTGAAGGGACTTGAGGGTACTTGCTAGCATTGAATATGTTTTTGGTGGCTTATTGGTATATAAGGTCAATACAGAAATCAAGGCTTACAGAGCATGGAAAAGTTGTACATTTGACTTTACTGTGGTTAGACTGTCATTCAGTGATAGCAAGACATATACAAATAGCTTTGCATCAATGTGGGGGAAAGTTGATATAACTCAAATGTTTTCAAATCTATTTTAAAAAGATTTATATATAAAGGGCTTTCTCTTTCCAGTATATTTTCTGCTTATTCATTTATTTATTTATTTGCTTATCCATTTATTTATTTATTTATTTATTTGTTTGTTTGTTTGTTTATTGATTTGTTTGTACAGAACAAACAAAACTTCTACTCCTTTCCAGATAACTCCATTTTCACTTCTTTGGAGCAGTATTGTAAGATTTCCAAAGGTTCTGTGCTTTAACATGTCACCCAATTGGTGACTCTCTTTTGCCCTTTGATTTTTTCCTTCACACTGTACTGTGTTAGCATCAAATTGTATTAGAATAAAATAGATTTATCACTGATAACAAGCAGAAGTAATCAAATGCACTTATCCTGTGAATATACTAGTGTACACATGTATATAATATACATGTTAATGCACATATGGGTGTGTTATTCACATAATATTGTATATATTGTAAAGTTACTACTGTTAAAATTAAACAGTGATTATGGTACTAACATATGGAAAACCCATTCTGGTTATTTGAATGATGTCTGTGTTGTAGAGATCAGTTTCCTGGCGTCTCCTCTCTGGAAGCGACAACTGACCTTTCCAATCCTCTTGCCTTTCTCCTCCCATCCCCCAAACTTCTCTACTGTTTATACTAGTGAAAATTGGGCATTTGGCACTTATTATTTTTCTCTCATGAGGGAAGTGTACCAAAACTCAAAGATTTAACCTCAAAGGACCCTAGAAAACATCTAACTCAATTCCTCTATTTGACAGAAGAGGATGCTGAGGTGGAGAGTTCACAGGATAAAATCTTCCTAAATCCAGTCTAGTGGTGGCACTCCTATAATGAATTGCCTCTTATCTAGATTTCCATCTAGATGACTTCAATCATGATAAACTGGTGCTTCTGAATCATAAAACAGAAATTATCCCAAAAGTAAAAGAGACTTCTTTGACTAGTAAGAAGCACAAATAGGGACTTTCCTATTTTCCTTTGGTTTTCTGATGCTTGCTGGCATTAACCATTCACCTCGGCTCCCCTACTCCTCTTTACCTTTCACTTAATGGAAAGTGAATCTCAATGGCTATTTAGAAGCAACCACCCCAACTAAAGACAAAGGTGAGGGAAATGGGTCTGGTTATTTGTGACCCATGCTAAATTGCAGACAGAGAAATACATTGGATTTGTTGTTTTCAATTGAATTTCCTGCAAGAATTAAAGTTAATCATCTAAGAAGTTGGAATACCTATGATGTGTTTTGAATTGTGCTAGGCACTATGAGAAATACAGAAATATAATTCCTGTTCTCAAGATGCCTTTTACAATAGTTTATTAATATAAAAGAAAATTGAGTGTCTGTAAAAAGTGCAGTGATTGAAAATCAGTCACACAATGGTTAGGACTTGGGAACATCAAAAAAAAAAAATCAGTATATAGTTTTCAGTCAAATAAATTACTCCAGGGTTTAAATTCCTTCCAAGGAGTAATATGATCAGGTTAGAAGACACATTCACCCTCCTGAAGATTTTAGGCTTCCTGGGAATCATTTTGATTGACTCATGAAAAACTTCAATCTGCCACAGCTTTTGCCTACTCTTGCCCAGCCAATCAGGGATGTTACATTTCTACCTAAGTACACAAAAACTTTGTTTTCACCCTTGCCTTATGGCACCTGGTTTGAAAAGAGAATAAACTTCCTTGATCAGTTGGACAATAGAGAAAGGATTAAATTAAGTTCAGGAGACAGCTTTTCTGACTGTGTTTTCTTTTTTCCTTTAAAAATAATATGAAAATCAAGTTTGGTAGATGAGCTTATATAAATGGTTGAGAGGAGGGCATGAAGAGGAATACATTTTTGGATGGGACCTAAGTGCCTATAATTATAGCTGGAGATGGGTAAAATGACCAACCAGTTCCTTGAAGAAAAATAAAAGGGGTAGCGTGTTGGTTGTGAGAGAATCACAAAAAGAACATTCTAGGAATTACCAAGAGATTTTATATCTTTGTTCATTGGAAGGCATTCTCAAAAGGTGATACTTTATCCTATAAAGAAAGGGATTTTCTGTGCATTTATGAGGGATAGGTTCCTTGTCTGTCAGCAAATCTATTTGTGGGCATTTTATCAACAAATATTTAAGCCTAGAACTAGAAGGGTACCTTAAAGTGTTCTTTCTTGAAAAATGCCTGAGAAATAGCTCTTCACTCTTTGTCCTTTATTCTTTATTGAACATTTCAGACAAGGAGATCCCAGGATTCTTGTATATGTATGCCATTGTCTTATAACCTGTGTGGTCAAGAAGTTTGTAAACATTTTAACCTCTGAATGTTTATCTTGTTATGTCTTGAACCTCTTACACTTAGCATTACTATTCCCGCCAGAGACTTGAAGACTGTTATTAAGTCCCCCTATTGCTCACTGCTCTTAATCTTAACCCTTTTTCTCTGAGTCTTAAAGGGTGGAAGGGGGGGACAAAATTTCTATACATGATTCATGTTTCCCTCATGATAATATTTATTCTCTTTATTCATAGAACTTGGATCCAATCTCTCTCTCTCTCTCTCTCTCTCTCTCTCTCTCTCTCTCTCTCTCCTTTTTCTCTCTCTTTTCAAATAGATGTACACACATACATATAAACATAAATTATATATATATATATATATATAATATATATATACACTTATTTTTAGAGTAATCCACAAATGAACATGTAAAAAAGAGATTCTTCCTTCTTCCCTATAACAAACTCCCTTTAACACTAACCTATTCCTCACCATCTAAATTTCTTTTCAACCAGTAATGGGCATTCCTGAAAGATTACAATATTGAGTCATTCTCTCTTCTTACTTCTCTTTAATCAGAGATTTTTAACCTGGGGGTCTGTGAACACACACATATAAACATATATGCACATCTGAAGTCCTTGAACATCACTATATACATAATATACCCATACATATCTGCATACACACAAATATATATATGCATATTTCAATATAATTCATTTAATTTTAATCCTTTTTTATTTTTGCATGGTTAAAGCTATAATTCTCAGAAGGGGTCCACAGGTTTTTCTGGGGCTATCAAAAGGGTCCATGACACAAAAGAGATAAAGACAACCAAACTTTGATATTTAGAAGCTCTGATCTGAAAAAAAAAATGACTGGATTCTTCATGGTGGAATTATTAAAGGAAACCTCTTTATTGCTGAATTTATTATAAGACATGCTGAGGACAGGTAGTGATCTACTGTAAAGCTGACAGTTGTCAGTACCTCAGTAGCTTAATTTTTCTAGGTAGGCATTAGAGTGAGGGTTAAAGTTTACTTAGAGAATGTTTGTTTAGCTTATTCTCTTTGAACATTATTGAATTGCGAATCTTTGACTTTCCCTACAGAGAGCAGAGTTGACTAATAGTTATTTTTCAAGTGACGAACTGAGAACATGAAAGTCCTTTCTTGTCAAGCCAAATACCCCTGTCAGTGAAAGTGGGAGAACAGTTATTAGGAGTGCCAGTGCTGGAAAATTCAATGAATATTATAGGGTCATCTCATGTAGGCATGAGGACCTTCATTTTTCCTTACTGGAAGAAAAAAAAGAGTTGTTATTTTTTGGTTATTAGATGGGAGTAAGAAGTATTTCTAAGTATTAGAACAACCTTTATTTAACTTCTGTTCTTGAGGTTATAATATAGGAAGACTCTTTTGAATACATAATGAAAAGACATAATTGTATTTAATGTTATAATAAAAAGTATAATTTACCTCCTCAAGCAGGGTTATTTAATCCTTGTTTGTGTCCTGGATCCCCTTGACAGCATAAAGACCACTTTGAAGTCTATGGACCTCTTCTCAGAACAATGTTTCAAATACTTAAATAAAAACCACAGGATTACAAAAGAAGCCAATTATGTTTAAATAGTTATTAATATTTTCAAAATTCACAGAACCCAGGTCAAGAATTCTTGCCCCAAATTTTTACCTCTGGAGTTGCATGCAAATAAAACCAAAAAGAATAGAGGGAGAGAGAAATCTGCCATATTATTTTAAGAGGGTCTTTCCCTTAAACTATGTCCAGTTTAGAAATAAGAAAATTAACCCACAACCTTTAGAAACTGAACAAGTTAGAATTCAGTATTTCTCAGGGCCCTGGTATCAAATCTAATAATATAATAAATACTCATTTTTTGGTAAAAGGTATGGTTTCTTTTGGATAACTTTTGTTTTTATATCATTTATTTCTGGACATATCCCTCCCTTCCTGCTTTCCTCATTCCTTATAATAAGAAATAATAAAAATTTTAAAAAAATTTTTTCTTTTTCCTTCCTTGCTTCCTTGCTTCCTTGCTTCCTTGCTTCCTTCCTTCCTTCCTTCCTTCCTTCCTTCCTTCCTTCCTTCCTTCCTTCCTTCCCTCCTTCCTTCCTTCCTACCTCCCTCTGTCCCTCCCTCCTTCCTTCTCTCTCTCTCTCTCTCTCTCTCTCTCTCTCTCTCTCTCTCTCTCTTTCTTTCTTTTTTCTTTGTTCTTTCTTCTTTTTTTGACAAACTTAGGACATTTTCCATAAGCTGTAGTTATAGTTCTTAAACTTTTAAGCTAATTCTTGTCTGTCTTTGGAAAGCATTTTTAGGATGACCCTAAAAAAGATAAAAAAATAGCATATAGATGACATCATTATGGCTGACACTTTAAGTTAATAAAGCTAATTATCTTCTAGCTCACAAATGACTTTCCTGTGGCACTTTAGACCCTTCTCATTTAACTGATATTTTGCAGTTCCAAGTTTTCAAGGGACTCTAGTAAGAATATATTGATATCTAAGTGAGGTCCAAAAAATATGAAAATGCACTCCTTTGCCATGAAAAACATTTCAAAGTGGGGTGGGTAGAAATAGGAAATAATGAAATAGACCTTTGAATTCAATTGAATTTTCTATATTACAAAGTAAACACATTGAATTATTTTATTCTCTGTAAAGCAAATTCAAGTAAATGAACATTATTGATTTTTGAATGTATTTTTATTACAATAGCTCAGGTTTCTTAGGTTTATGGACATAATATTAGAGCTATGACCACAAAAGAAATTCCTCTAGCTAAGAAATGGATGACTCAGATGTGAGTTTTGGATCTTATCTAGATAGTTTTTAATAGTGATTTTTTATAGATTTTTTGAGGGGGGAGGGTAATATGGGATGAGAGGCAATTATTCTCTGTGTAGCTTATGCCATTGTTTTCCTAAGCCTTTCAGTAGAAAAGGTTAACTGACAATCACCTGGCCCTTCCAAAGCAAATGAGATGGGAATTAGCAACATATTCTAAGAAGTTGCTGTAAATAGTCTGACACATATGGCAGTGTGGAAAATTGGATAGACATCTTGCCTTGGAGTCAGGATAACCTGAATTCAAATCCTAGATAGTCATTATAGGACAGTAAGATAGACTTCATGGTAGATCCTAACTGCAGTTTGCAGTTGTTTGCAAAGGAGTCTAAATGAATCCTAATGGTTGATTAAGCAAGAGAAACTGGTTTATTGTACTAGGGGGTTTTACACTTAAAAAAAGTATACTCTCTTCTCTCCATAAACAGTAAATATTTAAAAAAATGATCTCTACTGAATAACCCCTAGAAGAATTTACTTCACATTGTGATAATTGTCACATGTGATAATTGTCAAATATTTGAAACTGGACTAGTGGTCAGAAATATCTGTGTGCATAAATCTGAGGTTTTAAAAATTTGTGTTTTAAGAAGAAGCCAATTGGAAAAGATGATAGATGAAACTTTTATCAGATGGGGGAAGAATAAATAATGCATCAGTGGTTTACATTCTGACTTAGTTGTCCAATTAATAATTTGAAGGATAGCCCAACAGCAAGAGAATGAAGCTAGAATTAATTTTTAATTGCTTTAAAAACTAAAGTGCAGGCCTATTTTTCTCATCCAGGTAGAACTGGTTTGAAATAAGATACTTATTGTATGTTTTCCACACATAGTCCTATTCCAACACATGTCAGACCCCATGCCAATAACTAGATTTTTCTTTAGTCCCTCGAACATCATAGCGAAGTTTTGTTTTTGTAATGTTTTTATTTTTATTAGTAGATCCCTGCCATATTTTAACCTCTGCATGAAGAAGTGCTATTGTATAAATATTTTCCAGCATATCTATAAAATTATATGTTTGCTCAAAACTTTTTAATGATAGAAAAATTATATACTCTGGGTGTGTCTTCTTGTATTGTGTTCTCCATTTTTGTTCAATGTGTAGACAATGTTTAAGGAATGGGGTTTGGAATGTCTGCGTGAAATGAAATTAAAATGTATATAACTATTGCAGAAAACAAAGGTGCCAAGTAATATGGTGTAAAAAATGTAAATACAAGAAAATTTCATTTTTCTAATAAAGACACTTTCTGCCAATTGATATGAAAAGTAGAAATGGAATGGTGTGGTTTCCTTTAATTATTCTCTTTGTGAAATGTGTATTTTAGGATTTTTTTAAAAGAATAATTGTCTTATTTTTCTTTCTCTCATGGTACACTAGGCATATTTAAAGGAAGTTGGATGAGAGACCAAGCTAGGCATAGGAGTTCCTGGACTTGATTCATTGTAAGACAGCTAAGAAAGCTGAAAAAGTCCATTAATCCCTTGGACTCAGTTCTTATCCCCTGGTATCATCAAGGGAGTATTTTGTATTTTGTATTTTTCATTCATTTTTAAAATTTTTTATCTCTATTTTTATCTGAATTCCCAAAACTCACTATAGCTGGCAATTAACTTTCAAATGAATTTGTCCCTGCTCCGGGATCAGGGTTAGAATGGAATTCTAAAATGCCAGGCAGTTGGTGTCCCAAAATGTTAAATCTTTGAGCTTGTAGAACCTCTATAGTGCGTTCTTGCTTTCAGATGAGAACACTGGGTAGCTTTATTTCATATAGTATGGAGGAAGTTACCATTCCTGATGGCAGTGAAGATGAACCCGTGCATTTCTCTTTGCCCACATTTGTTCAGAATGATTCTTTTTAGTCAAGTATACAATAATATATGCAGAAAAGCCCTGGGACAGGAATGAAAATCTTGGAATTGATGACAGAGGTCATCGAAGTAACAATAGTAGAAATCATTTTTGACAGGTCCTACTAAGATGAAAAAGCTTCAAATATGAATAAGGTGATGGACAGTTTTATTTATCATCTACAGATTCTCTTCAGTTCTCATAAAGTCATTACCAGAAGGTTCACTTCCATGTGATGATTTGTATTTGTAGCTCCATGACCTTAGACAAGTCCCTTTACCTCTCTAGCTAGATCATTGGTGTCAAACCAAAAAAAAGGAATAGGGCCATTAAGTCTTATGTAAAGATCCATGAACCCTGCATATTGACTTAGAAAACCACATCTTAACTGAAAATATTCTATTCTTTTTATGTATTTTGTAAAACATTTCCCAATTATATCTTAATCTAGTTCTGACCATATAATTGATAATATAGTGTTTTATAGCAGTTATTAATTTTCAATATATGACAGCCCCATAAGGATCCATTATTATTTGAGATGAAACTACCACTTTACAATTTAAAGTATACTAAACATTATTTAAGATAAGTAGTTAAATATTCTAATCCTTATTTTTTGAATGAGAAATTAACCCCATTCTCACACATCTAGTAAGTAGCAGAGAAAATGAGTACTAATGACAATTTTGTTTAAGTGAAAGTTTTTCAACATGTCAGAGGATTCCAAATCTCATTAATATGTCTACTCCTTAGAATAATGAAAAATAATGAATTCAAAACACATGTACACCTTCTAATACTATTCTTATTCATAGTTTTCCCCAAATCCTCTAATCTAGTCAATACTCCAGAATCTTCACCTTAACTATTTTTTTATACTAGACCTCTGTAGAAGTTTGCTGAAACCTATGAACTCCTTATCAAAATAATATTTTTAAATGCATAAAATATACATAAGAATACAAAGAAAATAAATTATATTGAAATATAGCTATTTGAATAATTAAAAAAAACCAAACCATAGACACAAAGTTAAGAACTCCTATTCTAGGATTTTTGATAGTCCATTGTTCCAGTCATCCTAATCTCAAGTATCTGGATGACCCAAGACAAATAAAGATCTTATGAAAGAATAGCTTGATTTAATTTATGAGAATACAATTGATAAATGGATAGGAAAGATATATGTTGACACTTTTCATCCTGGTTTTGATTCTGTTGAAACAAATACCTTTCCTTGTGTCCCTTTTTCTTCTCAGAGACTATTCAGTGGTGGTAAATGTGATCACTATACAATAAAGAATCTTCTTAATATGAGAAAGCAGGGTACCTTTTGTACTAGGAAGTTTTATATTTTTTGGATCTATCAAATACCATGTTATCAATGAAAATATTTCAATTCTTGCTGCCTACATGACAGGGGCTGATAATCCATCAACAGAGCCAAACCATTATAGCTTGTACTACAGGCTAGAGACTTCCCCTTTAACCCTCTATTCCCACCTTAGGTGAGGAATGACTGATTTGAAATCCTACTTGCTCCCTCCAACCTGCTTCTTCCTTTGTAATGCATATGGGCATGCTCACACCCTGTATACCTCATACCCTACATACCTCATACACTACAGTCTACCATACATTAATACCAAGGCATCAATTTGTTACCTTCATTTTTACTCTGTAACTAGTCTACCTCCTTATATAGCTATACACTTGTTGGATAATATTTTTTTCTTCCACCTATATGAAAATTACCCTCAGTCAAAAGCTACAGCCTACTTACACCCACCATGATGCTCTCATCTGAGCTTTGGGCTATTGTAATTAGAATTCTTTAGATATTTAATTCATAACTATATAATATAACCAGGAGAATACTTGTATTAAGAAAATGAATTTTGGTATTAGAAAAATTAAGATCATTAAAAGTACTCCATATTTCTCAAATTTAATCTCTCTTACTCTCTTTTTTCTTCTACAATCAAGAGCTCAGTCAAACAATCAATTGTTGTTAAGTGTCTATTCTATGTCATGTCTTGTCCAAGGCATCAAAATGAAGCAGCTACTGCCCTCACAAGGCTTACTTATTATTAGGGAAGCATAATCCATTTCTGGGGGAATTTACCAAATAACAACCCAACAAATATAAACTGATGAACTCATTCAGCAGAAAAAAACTACAAATCACAATTTGAACAACAGGCATTCTTAGTACATTTAATTTTTCCTGAATTGTTACATTGACTAGTCTGTTTTGAGTGGTCATGGATCTTGTTGAGTGGACAATAAAGTATCCCAGGACTTGGTGTAATCAAGACAAAGTCATTCACTAGTGGAAATATCTGGAAGATCTCTAGTGGAAATTTCACTTCAGATTTTAGGAATGACATTTTTCATATCAGTGTAAAGGAGAAGAGCAGTAAAGGTTGGAGACAAACTATATAGGGCTGTATAGGCTAAATATTTTAACTTTATTTTGTACCTCATAAAAAACTAAAGATTACTTAATTGAGTCTGGTATGATAAGATTTGCAACCTCTTTTTGCTACCCAAGGCTTCCCTGTCACTAATAAATCTGCTGAGTTTATGATCACCTATTGACTTCCACAGGTGCTCAGGTGTTATCTCAGAACTATGGGAGAAATTGTCCATCTGCCTTATTTCACAAGTAACAATTCCCCTTATTTTATAGAAAAGTCAGGCTTTACATTCCCAAGCTGGATGGATGTTTTCTACCTCTGGGACCTGGGATATTAATCTTTTTTTTTTAGTACTTTGCAAGGCAAATAGGGTTAAGTGGCTTGCCCAAGGCCACACAGTTGGTAATTATTAAGTGTCTGAGGCCAGATTTCAACTCAGGTACTCCTGACTCCAGGACTGATGCTCTATCCACTGTGGCACCTAACCACCCTGATATTGATTTTTTTAAGGATGTCAGAATGAGCCCCTGTATTCTCCCAAGCTGGCCAGAACAGGATCTAGATGCAGGCTAAATCATGAGTTTCAAATATGATTTTCTATGTCTAACATTATTTTATAGAGAGCCACATAGCTCCAGGAATAAATAATGATAGTGAAAAGAACACAAAATGTACTTTCAGAAGATCTGAGTTCTGTCATTACCACTTACCATGACTTTAGGCTCACTTTCCCTTTCTGGTCCTCATTTTCTTGAAGTAATTGGAACTAGACTATAAATAAGTTTCCTAGGTTTATTGTTGGAATGGATCTTAGAGGTTATCTAATTCATTCCCCTCTTTAGATAGTAAGGAAAAAGAGGAAAGTTAAGAGTTAAGTGTTTTGTTATATTCACTCAGCTAGTAAATGCAGAAGCAAGATTTTCATCTGTCTTCCCCATTCTGATGTCCAGTACACTAGTACACCATTCTCCCCTAAGTTCTGCTGCATCTCTGGATCCTAGTTTGTAGCTCTAATGCTGCCTAGGGCTGGGGGTGACTATAAAGCAGTAGGACTATGTCAGAATGTATGAGAAGATGCTTTAGAAAGAGACTGCTAACACTACTACTGGGAAAACTCAAGCCTCAAAGTGAATTGCTGAAATTCACTAGTCAGTGACAAGGCTAAGATGAGACCATCCCGTGAAGAAGAAAGAAAAATA
The DNA here is from genome assembly GCF_037893015.1 of Macrotis lagotis. NCBI lineage: Eukaryota > Metazoa > Chordata > Mammalia > Peramelemorphia > Peramelidae > Macrotis > Macrotis lagotis. The sequence continues at coordinate 11,953,005 of NC_133665.1, read as the reverse complement.
CCCATTAATTTAACTCTGAATGAAGGTCATTGTCAGGGCTGGATCAAGGAGATAGGAAATACATTCAGATACTGCCCCAGGGTCTGGTCCTTTCCCTGAATGATATTGTTATTAACAACCATGTGAACATTAATTTTTGACTTTTTTTTCCTCATTCCCAAAACATCACAGTAACTGGCATGTGATAATTTTAATAAATATGTGCTTATGTCTGCAAAATAAAAATTAGAAGGAAACCCTTACAGTCAGTAAGTCATTATTATTTCTAAATCAGGCTCAACATCACTGACTTTCAAGCATGTTATAATGAAGGCTTCAGAGAAATCCTTCTCTTCTCCAACAAGATGGATGAATGAAGCAATGAAACAAGTCTGTGGGGGAGAGCTGACCCAAATCAACCCCATATCAAGGCATATTTTGTGGAAAGGGATACTCATTCCCTCTGAGGACTTGTTTTTTTTTTCCTAAGATGAGTTGGAAGTCAATGGAGGTCACTGGAAAGGTTCCAGTTTCCATCCAGGCAGCTTCTTAACTTTAAGAGTGTGTTTTTTCCTGGTGAGTTCTTCCTTTGGGTGATGCAGCCTGTAAGTTAGTTTGCACCAAAGAGACAGGAAGTAGAAAGAGAGAGGAGGGGCTGCTGCAGTTTTCTTGGCCCATGGATCACAAGCATCTTTCCCTCAGCCTCTTCCCAGGAGCCCAACTGCACATATCCTTATGTACATTTTAGACTGCATAGCAGCATTCCTTTATGTCAACTTGATAGTTTGCCAAAGAAAAAAAGGAAAAGCCAATATTTCTCGGATCAGATTTGTGAGACATTTTTGGAGGGAATCTAAGGTGGTACAACATCTTGCCAGGTGGGGACCCTTTCTTTGAGATCCCACAATTCTGTTTTGTTTGTTGCTATTGTTCTTCTTCAGTTGGACATCTCTCTTTTTTTCTTTCTCTGTCTCCTTCTCCATCCCTGTCTTTCTCATTTTCCTTTCTCCCTCTCCCTTCCCTTCTCTCCTCCTCCTCTTTCATCTTCTCAGTCTCATTCCCTTCATCTTTCTTCTTTTCCCTCTCCTCTTCTCTTTCTTTCCCTCTCTTCCTCTCCTCATCCCTGTTCCTCTGAGTCCCTGCTTTCTTTTTTAAAATGCCTGTATGGGAGCACTAACATATTGGCCATTTCAGACCCATTTTACATTAACTGAAGTGGCACTAATACTACTGTCATTGCTATGAAACTAATCGGCAATTTGTGAGACTATTTTACATCTATGTAGCCACATTCGTGGAGGTAATTATTTACTAATTAGGTGACAATTTATGATTGCCATGTGGAGCACTGGCTGTTGCTGATCACATGCCTCTCTAGGGCAAGAGTTTGGATGGCTTACCTCTTTCTTCTGAGGTGGCCAGGACTAGCACAATTTGAGCAAGGAAAGTTAATAAGGAAATAGTTCTTGTCCAGTCAAAGGAAAAGAATGTCTCTCTCCAAAATGAGCTATTATAATTTATTTCTGAAGGGCTATCTTGAAGTCTCTGGCAGCTCAAGAAGAAGTAAAAGAATCAGTTATGAATCAGATCTGGGTTCAATTCCTGGTTCTGTTGCTTACATTCTGTGTGACTTTAGGCAGGTTATGTTGTCTCTGAGCCTCAGGATCATCCTTAATAAAATAAAAGAAGCTTAAATTGTATGTGTTCAGTCATTTCAATTGTGTCCAACTTTTTTATCTCATTTGAGATTTTCTTAGCAAAGATTCTAGAGTGTCTCTCATTTGCTTCTAGAGTTCATTTACAGATTAAGAACTAAGCCAGTTAAATGACTTTCCTAAAGTCATACAGCTAGTCAGTGTCTGAGGCCATATTTGTACTCATAGACATGAGTCCAGATTTCTAGCCCAGTGTGCTATCTACTGTGTTACCCACCTGTCCAAGAGACTTAAACTAGATGACTTAAAAGGTCTCTTCCAGGTCTAAATTTATGAATTTAATGAAACTAAGAGTATAGAATCCACTGAAAACAAGAAATTTGATAAACTACAGTTTTATTATTTGTTAATACTAATATTCCTGATCTTAGGTTCTAGGCATAACTATCAAAGTACACTAGAAGCATATTTTGGTTCCATGGATTTAGACAAAGTTGGAGTCCTGGATCTAGAGAGAGAAAACTTAGATTCAAATTTTATTCCAGATCTTTGCTATCTGTATGACCTTAGGTAAATCACTTAATCTCACTGGGCCTCAGTCTCCTAATATGTCAAATGAATGGGTTTGATTTGATTTCAGCTGAGATTCCTTTAAGTTCCATTCTTATAATTCTATAATTTTAGATGACTGTGATATATAGAAAATACCTATGAAAGAGTTTGAATATACACTCTGCTGCTCACTGAGTAGGTAACTTTGGGTAAACTATCTCACTGCCCTATCAAAGGGAAATATTTCAAACAGCATTTGTAGTTATTATTACTATTGATAGGAGCAGCTAGGTGTCATAGTGGGTAGCACAGTGGGTCTGGAGTCTGGAAGAGTTCCAAGAGTTCCAATCTGAACTCAAACATTTACATAGTTTTAAGATCCTGGGCAAGTCACTTTATCCTATTCACATTGTTTTCCTCAACTGTAAAAAGGGTTGGAGAAATTAAAGGCAAACCATTTCAGTATCTTTGCCAAAAAAATCCTAAATGAAGTTAGAGAGAGTTAATCACAACTGAAAAGAACTGAGCAACAATAATTCCTATTATTAGTAGATATGTTGATAGCTCAGTAAATAAAGCACCAGGCCTGAAGTCAGGAAGACCTGAGTTCAGATGTGGACTCAGACACTTACTAGTTCTGTGACCCTTGCTTCAATTTCCATAACTGTAAAATGGAGTCAAAAGAGCACCTTTTAAATTGGATTGTTATGAGGATCAAATAAAATAATATTTGTAAAGTGCTTAGCACACTATCTAATTATTATCAATGATGAGGAATAGATGCAAGAGGATGATTACCTATTTTTAGTGTTGTTGTGAGAAAAGATTGTTCCTAGGATTGCATAAATTGAGAGATAGAAAGGCTTTGGAGGGAATATTGTTCACTTCCTCATTTAAGAAATGAGGAAAAAGTCTCTAAGGGTTATAGTAGCTTGCTCAAAGTCACACAAGTAGTGAGTGTTAGGGTCTTGATTTGAACCAGATCCTCTGACTGCATATCCATTGTACTACAAGCTCTCCAAAGAACTCAAGTACTTAGTAATCTGAATTAGTATTATATTGCATAAAAATCAAGTATGGCATCACAGATAGAAAGCTGAACTTAGAAATCCCTGAATTCAAATCTCACCTATGATGCTTTTTGGCTATTTGACTATAGAGAAGTCTTTTTTAATCTCTCATGTTTCAGGAAAGTTTCTAAGACTCTAAGTAGAAGAGTTAGAAGTCAAGCTACACTTTTAAAGAGTTCCTTATATCAATGAGATCCCAAATAATCAGGATACATGACATGGACCAAGTCACCAGCAAAAAAGAGAACAGTTGTACATAGGATTAAGCTTGATATAATCCTGTTCACCTCAAAGTAAATATATGCTAGTCTTAGCTTCATGACAGCATTTTCAAAAGATTCTATTGTCCTTGGGTCCCTTGGCTATCTCTCTATGTGTCTTAGGATCTTTCCTTGGTTTGCGTAAAATTGAAAACGTGTAAATGACAGATGCATCTGTCAAGTCTGTGAGTTAAAAAAAAAATAGATTCAATTTCTAGTGATCCAAAGTCAAACTGACTTTCCAATCAATATCCTTTGTCATTTGTCAGGCATGTTTGGAGATATCAGATATATTTTCTCCATGAAAAAATATAGAAAAATTAGTCTTGCTGGAGGTCTTCCCATGGATATTTTCTAGGTGCTGCAGTGGATAGAGCATTGGTCTTGGAGTCAGGAGGATAGGATTTCAAATCCAGTCTCAGACATTTAACCCTGATTGCCTTGCATCCAGGGCCACCTCCAGTTCTCCTGATTCATATATGGCTACTGGACCCAGATGGCTTTGGAGGAGAAAGTGAGACTGGTAACTTAGCCCAGAACCCTCTCACTCAAATACAATTCATATGCCTGTCGTGTCATCACTTATTATTTATTATTTTCTTAAATCAACTATCATGTTATCTTTTTATCTCAGGCATCTCCTGGTACAGTGGAGTTAAATATTAAAAGATCTTCTTAATTCCTGATCTCTTTGACTAATCATTGGACACCTCTGTTTAGTGGCCAACTACTTTCAAGTCCCTCTGGATTAATACGTTAATCAATGAACTCCCAGACCCTGATTGGGAATTAGGCAGTGAGACCAGTGTCCAATGTTTATCTATCCTTTGGAGATGTAGGTTCCTAGGATTTAGACCTGGAAAGGAATTATAAATTATTTATTTCAAATCCTTTGTTTTAATGAATGTGTCATAAGAAAAAGCTATACACTTGGAGCATGAAAAGACCAGCATTTAATTTGACCTCTAACAGTGATTAGTTGTTTAGCCATGGATTTACTTGCTTATTCACCCTAATTCTCAATTTCCTCATTTATAAAATGAAAATATTAATACTTTACAGTGTTTTTAGAAGGAATTACTGAGATAAATTATGGAAAGTAATCTACATATCTTAACAAACTTTGCCAATTTTAAAACTTGCCAGTTATGATAACAATGAAGCCATAGAAGATGATGATGATAATGATTAAATTGGTAGTTATGGTGGTGGTGATGATGCTGATGATGATAAAGGAGGAGGAAATGAGGCCCTGAGGATTAAAAACAAATCAATATGCATTTGTTAAACCCTTACTATATGACATGCTAAGTTCTGGTGACACAAATACACTCAAGTAACAAACAAAATCCAGTACTTGCTGTGAAATAATTTATATTTTTATGAGAATATAAAGAATTTATATTCTAATAGAGCTAAAGATAGGGGTGGAGAAGAAGATACTGGGAACATGGTGGCAAAGACAGAAGTTTTAAGGGGAACTCACCAATTTGAGAAGAGGTGGAAGGAAAAGGAAACTGAAGCAGGATATCAAGTTGGGAACTGAAGTATCTTTTCTAAAGTCACTGCTATAATAGAACATAGAATAATTTCAATAAGGACACTAAATTATGACTTAGGTTTTGATAGTCTATCTTTTTGTTTATAAATTTCCTGTCATCTGCTGACTGATTGATACTCTTTTGACTGATTCAGAGGTTTTTTTTTTTTCATTTTCCATTCTTCCTTAGGCTTTTGTCTCTTTCTTTTTCTTTGCCCAAGTGGGTGAAAAAACTCTATTTGCTTTGTTGCTTCTTATAGCTTCACTATACCTAAGGCAACCAGACACTCCAAAAATATCCTCTTGATTCTTTCATAACTAGACAAGAAAGTCATGGCTCTGTTTGAGATGTCATAGGGTAGGTACAAAGCAGCATCAGAAATATTCTGTGTTCTAAGCTTAGGGAGCATGAGAAAGCAACATTGTCAGAAAGAGTCAAATGTCAAGGATCCTTGGGTCCTGTAATGTATACTAGGGCATACATTAGGGTGAATGGATGCTGAAATGAAAAGGATGGAGACTGTGAGCAATGAAGAACACCTGAGATGGAAAATTAATTAGAAAAGAATGAGGAAAAAAGGTAAAAATATAACTCTGTTATTCTTCTCTCCCATTGGTTCAAACAGGTCAGTCAGGTACAAATATGCTAGAGTTCTAATGCTTTGAAGCTGTATAAAATAAAGAAAAATTAGGTTTAATTTGAGATTGAAAGAAATCTTGAAGGTTATTGATTACAAGTCCTTTATTTTATACATTAGTACACTAAGATCTTGAAACAGAGCATAAAGATAGCCTATGTTCAAGAGTTTTTTGCCTTCTCCCAAAGGCAAGTGTCTTATCTTCTCCTATACCATTATACTTGAACCATAATGTTCCATGCTACTGTAGTCTGATACTTTAATAAGGAACAAAAAGTCACTGATATAACACATCCCACAGAGGGGAGGTGTTCTGTCCAAGGTTATTACATGACTAGAACTAGAAATCATACCATCTTGATCCCCAAAAGTACTGAAGTACAAAATAATATGCTTAGTTTCTAAAATACTGTTTATTTGAAATTCTTAAAATTCCTTTGCTTATTTGAATTCTTAAAATTGTATCAGATAGAACTTTGGGTCTGTAGTCAGGAATATCTGGATTCTATTCTGGTCCTAGATACTTCCTGTGTGTTCTTGGGCAAGTGATATGAAAATAGATAAAGAGATGTAGATAGAGATAAATGGATATGTATATGTATAGATGAATGTACATATATAGTTATACATATGCATATATATATATATATAGTGCTTTATATATAAACATATACATCCATCATGATTGCAAGGTAATTTTGAACATAGAAAAGAGTTAGGAGTTGAGAAATCAGAGGTTTTCAAGGAGAAACCTCCATGTAGAAGGTTTGGAAGAAAGTAGGGATCATAAGAGTCTAGGTTGAAAGGGACAGTCTATGCCTTCTGCAGTGGTGGGGAGAGGGAAGCAAGATGGGGGGGGAATTGTAAACTTCAAAATAAATAAAAGAAAAAAAAGAAAAGGGACAGTCTATGCAAAGTCATGGCAATAGGAGATCAAGTGTTGTACTTGAAGAACAGCAAGAATGCTATTTTAACTGAACTTTGGATGAGTGAAAGTATAATAAGAGTGTAAAGGAAGATTGAAATAAAGTTGTAAAAGGCTTTAAATGCTAAACAGGTTTGCTTTTGATACTGTAGGTAATTAGGAACCACTGGATTTTATGAATAGGAGAGTGACTTGGGTAGGTGTATGTTTTAGGAAAATAACCAATACCTAAATAGAAGATGGATTAAAGTGGTGAGAGACTGGTTCAGGCAGAACAATTAGGAAGCAATTACAGTAGTTCAGGTGAAAGGTGATAAGGACCTGAAATAAGGTGGTGACTCTGAGAATGGAGAATTGGGAATGAATAAGAGAGATCTTGTTGAATCTACAAGTTTTGACAACTGATTGAATGTGGGAGTATGAGAAAGTGTGAAGAGATGAGGATGACTCTGAGGTTGCAAAACTACATGACTAAAAAAGATAGAGAAACCCTCCACAGAAAACTGGGAAGAAAGCTTATAATAAACATGTAGATGCTGGGCTATCTGGGGACACTAGAATGGTTACTTGAGACATTCATTCCCATTAAACTACTTTGTGTAGCAAAGACAGCCTGAGGCAAACACTGCCAATTCTTGGTGAGAATAGTACTTTTCTGTATTTTCTGTATCCCCTACTCCCTTAGTTCAATTTTCAGTGTAGCGTTTAGCTAGAACATGACATGTAATCACTCTATACATTTTATTGAACTTAATCAGAATTCACAAATTGGATAAAATCATACTAGTTTACTGAACCCCAAAATAAATCAAACCCAAATGATCTTTTTTTTTTGACAAATCATGAACCAAATTTAAACTGAACCAAATTTAAACCCAGTCCAATTAGTAATAATAAATGCTTCCTGAATTGAATTAGTAAAAGGACAGTAACAACATTAGGAGGAATCTAATGAGAAGAAACTCAATAAAGATAAATATAAAGTCGTTGATTTGAGTTCAAAAAATCAACCTCACAAACATAAGCAAGGCTCAAAATCAGCTTATCAAAGAAAAGCAATACTCATCAAAAAGACTGCTACTAATAAATTTATGGAGGTGAAGTGATTCCCATGTGTTAGACACCTGTGTTTTATGATAGAAACATGTTTGTTTTCAGTCCCTGTGGACCTTTTACTCTAAAGCACGGGGGAGAATTCATCATTAACTTTAGAACTTAGGAGACACATCTATTTCTATTCCATATTGTCTTCATATTAAAAATGTAAAAAGCTCAGACTCAAAAGTTTAAATGATTTGTACTTGGTCATGTAGATATTAAAAAAAAGCAGTGCATAGTCACTAAATGAAGTATTTTTTTTTCAATGACTTGTATAAAGCAGGTTGGAGTATTTGTGGGGCAAAGTTCAGAAAATGCTCTAGGGAATTTGAAGGAAGGATGAAATAAATGAGTTCCTTCAGACCTTACAATATATCAGGTACTGTGCTAGGTATGGTATTAGGACTACAAAGACAAAATTAAGAATAGTCCTTGCTTTCAGGGATTGTTTATTCTATTGGAGTGGTTAAATAGAAAAAAGTGCACTTAAATTTATAATGTCCTTCATTTTTACCAAATCCACATTTATTTTGAGAAGAAATACTCTGGATTATCTTCCTAATAATAACAAATTCACTTTAATTTATTTGGAGAGATATTATAGGAAACCAATTTCTCAGCTGACAGACTTAGTTGCTAGCAGGTTGTCTCTTTCCTTAAATAACATGCAAAAAGCATTCCTAGATTATTTAACAATCCTTGAGATGCGCTTACATGCTAGACTTCCTTGTCCTCAGTTTCTTTAGAAAATACAGGCAATGTCATTTAGAATGTCAAGACCATTGTATATTGCCTTGTCTAGCTCTCTCTTATTTTTTACAGAGAAGGCACAAAATAGATGAAATATTTCTCTAACTTAGCCAGAGTTTCCTAACTACTAAGAAATAGACCTAGAATTTGAATACAGATCTTCTGATTCTAAATTAACTTAGCACATAAGTCTGGGGCAGAGGAGGGACTCTGTCAAATCTATCCTTAGACACTTACTAGCTGCACATCCCTGGATACATTGGGCAAATCAATTAACTTTATTTGACTCAGGTTCCTCATGTGTAAAATGAACTGTAAAAGGAAATGACAAACCTCTCTAGATCTTTGCCATGAAAACCTCAAATGGGGTCATGAAGACTGAGACACAACTAAAATGAATGAACAACAGAGAAGTCTAGATAGTATACTGAGATAAACAGGTGATGAATGACTTGCCCAAGGAAACTATCAATTAAGTATCAGAGGCTGGATTTGAATCTAAGTCTTCTAGAACCGAAACTCAGCATTCTATTCACTATGCCTCTGATGTTTTATAGGTGGATAGAGTACTGGTCTTGGAGTCAAGTGGATGGGAATTTGAATTTGGCCTCCAATGCTTGACTCTTACCAGCTGTGTGACCTTGGGCAAGTTACTTATCCCCAATTGCATCTCATCCAGGGCCATCTCCAGTTGTCCTGATTCATATCTGATTACTGAGCCAGTTAGTTCAGGAAGAGAAAGCACAGCACTCTCTTATCAAATCCAATTCACATACTTGTCATGGCATCACCTCCCTGACATAATAGTCTTCTATTTTATAAAGTTTTATAAATATAAGTTATTCTTATTCATAATCTAATTCTTATTCATATTCATAGAATAGTGGATGTTTTAGGATAAAATCCAGTCACACTGGCTGTGTGACCATGGGCAAGTCACTTAGCATCTCATTGCCCCTAGGCAATTCTTAGCCATGGACTATAAATTGCATAGTTGCTGTTTTGATAGAAGGAATTTCCCTATCTCTAGATAGGGAAGAGGCCAGGACAAAATGTCAGGGAAGAGGGGGAAACTGCCGAATCTATCTTCCCAACACAACACACATATATCTTATTCAATTGTTTCAGCCATGTCCAACTCATTTTACAGATGAGGAACTGAAGCAAACAGGGTTAAGTAACTAGTTCACAAGTAGTAAGATACAAATCAAATATGGATGAATATGATGTGGTCCTCCTCCAACTCTTGCTCTCTTAGGCCTATCTCATCCATATACATACCATCTGTTTCCAGCACCAGGAAAAAAAAAGCTGTCAGAATGTGATATTGCCAAGTTTCACTGTTCATGTTTGTAGATATAAATTACAAATGCTCAATTAAATCAAGCATTTATTAAGTGTAAATCATACCCAAACTTGGCAGCTACTCAGAATTTTATTTTTCACAGATCCAGTGTCAATGTGATACAAAAATACAGGATCAAATCACTCCAATTAAATCAGTGTTATATACACACACACACACACACACACACAGACATATATGTATGTATGTATATATATATATATATATATATAGTGTGTGTGTGTGGCATATATGTATAATTATATACATAATATATGCATTTGTGTGTCTATATAAATATACATATTATATACACATATGTATGCATCTATGCATGTATAATAAAATAGCCACCATTTATGTATATAAAACACCTTAAGGTTTGCCAAATATTTTACATATATTATCTCATTTTATCCCTGAAAGGTAGATAGTTTTAATCATCCTCATTTCATAAATGGGAAAACTGAGTCAGTCAGTGGTCAAATGACTTGCCTAGAGTCACACAACCCAAAAAGTAGTGTTAGGATTTGAACTCAGTTCTTCTTGACTGCAAGTCCACTTTCTATGTGCCTAGTCTTATCTATTCTCTTTTACAATTCTTTTTGATGGGGTAGCTAGGTGGCACAGAGGATAGAGCTCTGACCCTGGAGTCAGGAGAACCTGAGTTCAAATGTGGCCTCAGACACTTAAAAATAGCCTAACTGTGTGACCTTGGGCAAGTCACTTAATCCCATTGCCTTAAATAAAAAATAAATTCAATTCTTTTTGATAAAGAGTTATTGATCCTGTATAGAAAAACTACCACTCATCTTTTCCTCCCATATTCTTTACTCACATCCCCCAGCACAACTAAATTCTATGATTCTCCCACTGTATAGATTATTGGAATAATAGTGATGTGATTGAAGGGGTGTTCATTGATACTGCAGGGAAATAATATAGGGTCATCCAGTTGAAGATATCCTAAATGAGTTCACACATATTCTAGTCACATGCCTAAAATAAAGGCCTGTGATGATCTGCCTTCACCCAACTCTGTTTTCCTACAGATGTTATCAGGCAAACATCATGTAATTGAAAAAACTGACAGAAACAACAGTAATAAAGAGATTGAAAACCCCCCATTCTTCCACCCCACTTATCTCCTCAGTTTTTCCCAGTGGGTTTCAGAGGCTAGAGCAGTTTCCCATTTGAGGAGCAATGTCATCTTGTCATTTTGGCCAGCTGCCAAAGAGGGAGACTAGTGGGGAGCAGTGCCTGCAATGCTCCTTACTGGCCTTTGACTTCCCTCCTGTCAATCTGTTATTGATATATTTAAGTTGAATGGGCTATACCCAAAGAATTATTTTCTCTCTACATTTATCAGAGAAAATATTTGTGAGCCAGGAAAGGGGGGGGGGGGAAGGAAGGAAGAAGACAAGTGGGGATTAGACCATTCATGTCTTTGATACTGTTGGAACTATATTGTTGCTCTCTGGGAAGGAAATGTGCTTTTGTGAGATTCTCTTGGTATAAATGTCAGGACTAAGTTGTCAGTTCAAAAGTTCAAAAGTGACTCCTTGTGTTTAGGTGTATGTGTGGGTTGCATTTAACTGTCTTTCAATCATCCTCTTCTAGCAATTCTACATCCTCTCAAAAAACAAAACAGAGCAAACTGATTCCTCAGAAAACCAAATGTCATCATGTCTGTTCTACCTGTTGACATCTATGTTCCTACACTGAGATGGAGATATAGGATAGTTGACAGTGTGCTGGTCTTAGAGTGTGGGCAAGAGGCTCAAATCTCATCTTTGACACATTTTAACTACTGAATGTGTGGCACAAATTAAATTGCTGAAACTCTCTGGGTTGTAGGCAAGTTTCTAAGCAGGAACAAACACCAATTTTCATTTGTAGAGTCTTTCACCTTGGATAGGGAGATACCTATACCAACCACAACATAGATCCTATTGGAAAAAATCTCTTAATATAACTAAAGTCTTACATTTTTTTAAAAGAAAGATTTTATTTATTTTGAGGTTTACAATTTGGGGGGGGGGTGGAACCAAAATGGTGATAAGAACGCATTGTGTTTTAAGCACTCCCTCATAAATCTTTGAAACTAAGGACTCTAACTAAATTTTCTCGAAAGACAGGACCCACAGAGGGACCCAATGAGGCAGTTCTCCTACTCAAGGTAACCTGGAAAAGAGCAGAAAGTCTCTGCTCCCTGGGGTTGGAAGGGCGGCCTGCTGGAGGGGTGGGCTGCCAGAGCAAAAGAACTTCAGCCTCCCAGAGGCAGCCACAAATTGAGGGAAGTCAGGGGACCTATGCCAGAGAGAGCACTTGAAGCCCAGCCCTCAGGGCACACAGCAAGCAGCATGGCCAAGAGGCAGTCCAGATCCAGGAAACAGAAGCAGGCACAGCAGGTAAGCAGGAGCCCCTAGGGCATGAGCCCATTGAACCTAGGGACAGGAGTGGAGAGAAACTGCCAAGCTCTGCCTCTGGAACAGGACTCTGGGGCTCTGACCACATTCAGATCCTGATCCCAGTCTAGCCCCACCCCCCATAGAACAGCAGGGTCCCCTCCACCTCAGCCCTGTGGCAGAGGGGAGCTCATATGGTCATTCATGGACCAGGAGGGAGGACAGAGCCTCACACACTGAGATCCTTGTGGGAGTGTCCCAAAAGCTCAGGAAGCACCCCCAAAACAGATTAGGCTGGGAAAATGAGCAAGCAGAGAAAAAAGAGGAACACCATTGAGAAAGATTTTGCATATGAGCCCGAGAAGGATCAAAACACTCACTCTGAAGATGAAGAAGCACAAGCTCCTGGATCTAAAGTCTCCAAGAAAAACAGAAATTGGTCTCAGGCTATGACAGAGCTCAAAAAAGACTTTGCAAATCAAATGAGGGAGTTGGAAGAAAAACTGGGAAAAGAAAGGAGAGAGATGCAGGAAAAACATGAAAATGAAGTCAGCAGCTTAGACAAGGAAATCCAAAAAAATACTGAAGAAAATAGCATGCTAAAAACCAGCTTAGGTCAAATGGATAAAACAGTTCAAAAAGTTATTGAGCAGAAGAATGCTTTAAAAAGCAAAATTGGCCAGATGGAAAAAGAGATAAGAAAACTCTCTGAGGAGAACAAATCCTTCAGACAAAGAATAGAACTCAGGGAGATCGATGAGTTTACAAGAAATCAGGACTCAATACTTCAAAACCAAAAGAATGAAAAAATTAGAAGAAAATGTGAAACATCTCATTGAAAAAACAACTGATATGGAAAACAGATTTAGGAAAGATAATTTAAAAATTACTGGAATACCTGAGTTTTGCAATTTTCCCCACATTCTTGCTTCCCTCTCCACACCCCTTACAGAAGGCTTTCTGTTAGTATTTACATTGGTTCCATGTTATACATTGATCTCAGTTGAATGTGATGACAGAGAAATCATATCCTTAAAGAAGAAATATAAAGTATGAGATAATAAAATTACATTATAATATAATGCTCCCCCCCCCTCCCAATTTGTTGGTAATAGTCTTTGGTTCAAATAGTCTTTGCTTCTTTTGGTTCAAAGTCAATAATTCTTTTTCTGAATACAGATGGCATTCTCCATCGCAGATAGCTCAAAATTGTCCCTGGTTGTTCCACTGAAGGGATAAACAAGTCCATCGGGGTTGATCATTGCCCCCATGCTGCTGTAGAGTCTTACATTTTACAAAGCACTTTTAGAATGTATAGTATTTTACATTGACTCATAGGCATTATCTCATTTGATCATTATCTAACCAATTAAGGGAAGTAATTCCTAGTTGTTATTTTTCTCATCCACTAAGATTATTCTTTATATACCCAGTCTAATTAGTAATCTTGTTTATTTGAAAACCAAAAAATTATTATTACATAATTTAAGAAGCATTTTATCTCAAATACTTTAATTAGGTGTTTGTTTTTCTCACAAGAAAGTTGATAATTATTCAAACAAAATCTGGACATCACTCCTAGGCAATGAACCAGAAAAAATATTCAAGTTCAGATGAATCTTCTAGAGGATGTCAATAATCTATATTTTGCTATCAGAGGAATGGAATGCTAATTTTTTTTTATTCCCCATATATCTGGAAGAAATAATGTGACTGAAATCTCCTGGAAATTGTGGAGCTACAGAGACAGACAAAGAGTTTGGAAGAGAACTATGAGGAAATAGTAAAATCCCTTTTCTGACCACCACAAAGGAGAACAATATCTTTTAATATAAGTATCTATCCTATGTTGATTATTTCCTATTTATCCTATATAGAGTTCTGAGTTAGATAAAGTCCGAGATTTCTTCAGTAGCATATTATAGATTAGGAAATAGTTGAACTGTGTGCCCCTCCTCCCTTGACAAAGTAACTTTTGGAATATTGCTGAAGAGTCAACTGACCCCATCTTATCTGCTGAAGTTCAGATTGGATGAATGTTCAATTCCTGGGGTTGAAGGGATAATCTGGGTTTTGGTTTGAATTATATGCTCTTTTCCTTAGATTAACTTCCCTATCTAGATTGTGAGGCCCACATTTCTCATTAATGAGGTTGGGTCAGTGGGGGGTGGGAATCACATTAGACTAAATGTGATGCTTGGGTTTTTTGTTTTTGCTTTTGCCTCAGTCTCTCTCTAATTTACTGGGGCCTGTTTCTCATCTCCCCAGTCCCAATGAAACTTTCTCTTCATACCTTGAGAGATCTCCAAAATTTATTTAAGTGGCATTCATCCCACATAGTTGTTTTCATAGTATCTCCCTTATTGGACTATGCTCTCCTTGAGAATGACTGTCTTTCACCTTTCTTTGTATAGTTTTGATGATTGACACATAGAAATACCAATCAATGCTTATTGATTGATTGGTGCCAGCTAATCATTTACCAGAACCAAGTCAAATGGTTTCCAGAGTGGACAGCTCTTCCCTCTGACTTTGTTAATCTCTCACTTACCCATCATAACATTATTAGGGTAATGGTTATTTGCAATGTTCTCTCCTTTCCCAATTAGAATTTTTTGGAATTTTTCAATTGAAAGTAAATTCAGACGTAATAAGATTTATAGCTGGAAGTGACTTAGAGGAAGGGATGTGCTGATATTGTTTAACAATTGGTTCTCTTTAATGAAAGTGTCTGTGCTATATCTTAGTTTAATCTGTATTATTTACATTTTTTCCATAACTTTCTTAAGTCTAGGCAGTCAACAAAATAGTAAATCAAGGTCTAATTTTAGCATTTTCTGATCTTTGAGTTTTAAGTCACACATGAAAAATGCTTCACAAAAGTGAAATAATCAGTTCTCATGAACCTGACTCAAGCTGCTTCCAACACAGTCCTATTTTTTTTTAGGTTTTGCAAGGTAATGGGGTTATTAAGTGGCTTGCCCAAGGCCACACAACTAGGTAATTATTAAGTGTCTGAGTTTGGATTTGAACTCAGGGGCTCCTGACTCCAAGATTCACTGTACCACCTAGCCACTCCCAACATGACCCTATTAAAACTCAAATAAGCTAAAGCCTTTATTTTACAAATGAAGAAGCTGTGAGTTGAGGAATTCAATTGACTTGCCCAAGGTCATATATCCAGTAAAACCCAGATAAAGGTTTCCAATTCAGATCTTCTGGTTCCAGAGACAATGCTCATTTAATTACAGCAACAATTACCTCATCACCCCAGTCCCAATATCTAAGAGGAAACCAAATAAAGAAAAAAAAATTAGGGAAGAAAATAAGAGACATGCTCAAGGTCATCTACTCATCCTGACTGTGACAGCACTAGAATCATGTTTTCTTTTCTAGGCAAGAATTCTTTCCTTAAGGCTACTCTCTTTTCACTTATGTGATATACTATTCTATCTTTCTTCAATACTTAATTAGTTTCCTTAGAGTTGGCATGAGTAGTGTATAAGACTCGGAGCATTCCTCTGTGAGTCTCTAAAAATCAAGTTCCTAGGAAGAATCATTGTGCCTGTTAGAGTATCATGCTGTTTTTCAGGATGCCTTCAATATTTCAGCCACTGTGACTGCCATTTCCCACTTTATTTCCTTTGGAGCCGTTGGATACATACCATCTGGTCTCAGTGATTTACTGCACAAAAAAATTCTCAACTTGTGGTATCCATTCTTCCTTAGAGAATCACGATTCTAATCTTTCAAAAAGTATCTTTAGAATGGGCATTTTCCTGTCAGTCCAACTGAATCTGCCTCAACTGCTCCACCAGGTCTTTAGACCATTCTTTATTAGATTATTCATGGAAAGAAAGTCCTCTAAATTCCAAAATATTTCAAGAAAGTAGTTGTGATTCACAGATTATAAGAACTGTAAAGAAGGCTAGTAGTCTTCCAGCTCAATTCCCTCACTTTACTGAGAAAAAGAAATTAATTGATAAGAAGGAAGATTATAATTTTTCAAAGAGCATACAAGTCTTGGAGTATCATATAGATTTAGAGCTGGAAGGTACCTTAGAGTTAATCTGGTCCAAGTTTTTCCATTTTACCAGTGAGGAAACTGTGGCTTAGAGAGTTTAAGTGATTTATCCACTGGAACAAATAATAAACTGAAGGCAGAATTCAAACTCAGGGCCTCTGACACCAGATTTAATATTCTTTCCATTGTGCCACACTATATTAGTTGCCTCCTCTATCAATAGGGACATTGTGTGTCTTACTTATCTCAACAGGTTCTCCTGAAGATACCATAACAAATTGTAAACTCATTATAAGTAGACATTTTTTTAAATTCTTTGTACTCATATCCCCCAGCCCTTAGTACAATGCATGTCACATAGTAGATACTTAAAAAAAATGCTTGATGGTATGTATTTGAGGACATGTCTAAAAGTTAAAAGTTCTTCATTTATTATAATTTCTTTAATTTTTTCAACCCTATGAATACCTTGTGTATTGGTGACTTCTACTTAGAACCTGTATTTTGAGGGATATTCCAGACTAGTCACTGTTCTATAGATTTTTACCAAAGTGACCTCAGGTGATACACTGCCCTCCCCTTTTCAATTCTCTTTGATATGCTCTTTTCCACCATTAGAAGATAAAGTCCTTAAAGGCAAGGACTGTGGGTCTTTTTGTTAGTATTTGGATCCATGTCACTTAGAAGTCTAAGTACTTACTGAATTGAAGTAGGAATATAATTATAAATAATAATAATAATATTGTTGTTATTAAAACAAGAAGACAGTTTGGATAAAAATGTTAGTGTCTGTTTATTTAACGAGCAAATGGAATGTCATTTCCATTTCAACCCATCTTCAAAATGTTAGTTCAATGAAGCATAGTTTGAACAGAACACAGAGAGATAGAAACATAATTGACTAAGCTGTGCTTGCCATTTTGTAGCCTGCAGTATTAGGTTGAAATATAATAATGCAAATGAATCTTCATAAATGAGTCTATTACCTTTGCCAAAATGATGATAAAAATCTTGGTACAACCAAAAAGTGACATGGATGAAATCTAGTCATCAAATGGAAAAATGATAATATAATGAAAATGGATCCTAGAATTATTGATGGAAGAGACAATGGAGAGTCACTAGTTCAATCTTCTATGTCAGGCATATCTTATGGTTCTTATTAACTTTCATAAAAATATAAAGTAATCTATTTGGTATTTAAAGGTCTTTAAAACCCAACCTTTTCTAATCTTCTTACCATTTTACTCCCCTTTATACACTATACCTTTCCCAAACTTATGTTGTATTTCTCAAACAGACTATTCCAACATCCTTCTTTTTCTCTTTGCATCGGTCATATCCACACCTAAAATGTTCTCAATATTTATCTATGCTTCTTAGTTTCTCTGATTTCCTGCATGACTCAGCCAAAATCCCATCTTTCCCAGAATGTCTTTTCTGGTGGTTTTCTCCATTCTCTCCACACAAATGTTTTCCTCTCTGACATAAACCTCTGTCTATTCTGTATATATTTTGTATGGACTAGTTATTTTCATGTTTGAATTGACCTTTAGAATATGAGCTCATTGATCATAGGGATAATTTGGTTTTATTTTAATTTTGTTCCTAATGTTTTAGCACAATGCCTAGCACATACTTAACAAATGCTTGCTGACTTGCTGGAACCCCCAACTATTCACTGAAGAACAAATGGGAGTTCAGGGAGAATAAGGTATGGGTCCAGGTAACTGAGCCAAGATGGCAGACTACAGGAAGGAAATCAGTTGAATTTTCCCAACATTTCCCTCCAAACAACCTTAAAATAACTCCTCAAATCAGAATTTGGAATGACAGAGTCAAAAAACAGTGAGTGAGACATTTTTCCAGGCTAAAATAATCTAGGAAATAAGAAAGGAGCATATCTGATTCCAGGACAGGAGCTTAAAACTTGGGATGAATACCAACAATTTTGGAGGCTGCTTTCACAGAGGCAGAAGCAGCAGCAGCATCAACAGATTCAGGAGTACTCAGTCTGTAGGGGGTCAAAGATTACAGAGAATCCTTTACTGGTACTGGGTACATCTGGTAAGGATTGGCATCTGTAAAGCATATGCAATTCCAAGGTGTAGAGGAGTACTAGTGCTTATAGTTTCAGGCAAGTAAGGGACTGGGTGAAAGTTCCAGTGTTCATCTGTAGAAGGCACTGTCTAAAGTTTTAGACTTTTTTGTGTTGCTGTTTTCAGAGCTAGTTCAGTGGTCTGCAAGTTTTCAGTGCTTTCTGAGTGATATGATCTAGTGAGAGGTATGTTCACAGCTTTCACTAATTTAGAGAGATAATTTAAATAGATAACTTTTTAAAAAATACATTTTGCTAAAAGGCAATACAGACAGTTGCATAATATCAACATCTTTTACAGCAAGTTTTGTGATGAAGGTTAAATTTCCTGAAGCATAGAGAACTGAGTCAAATTTATACAAATAGCTATTCCTCATTTAATAGATGATTAAAGACAGAAATCAAGTCACATAAAATATTCTAAATCACTATTGATTAGAGAAATACAAAGTAAAATAATGCCTAGGTATCAGCTCATACCTATCAAAAATGACAAATAGCTTCATTTAATAAATTGTTATGTGGAATCCTGAAATGGTCCACCATTTTGCAGAACAATTTGGAACCATGCAGAAAGAAACATAAAACTCTGGATGCACTTTGATCCAAAAATACCACTACTAGGTCTGTACACCTGAAATACACCTGTACACCTGAAACAAAGATAAAGGAAAAGCATGCACACACACAGACACACACACACAGACACACACACTAACACACACAATAGTTATACTATAGTTTAGTATGGTAACAAATTGGAAACTGAAGTGATGCTCATAAATTGGGAAATGTTTGAACAACTTGTGATGGATTTCTATTGTGCTAAAACAAATAAAACAGTACGTGATTTTTAGCAAAAACATGGCAAGATCTATATGAATTTATGCAAAGCAGAGTGAGAACTGGAATATTATTGTATATAGTTACACCAATATTGTAATAATGATCAACTATGAAAAACTTGGCTACTATGATCAATTCAAGGGTGTGAGATAATTTCAAAAGACTCTTGATGAAAAATACACTAACTAGTTCCAGACAGAAAAATATAATTTTCCTGTTTTATTATTATTATTACTACTATTATTATTATGCTAAATGGTTCATATAGAAATATGTTTTGCATGATTTTCTAGATGTAATTAACTGATGCAATTTTGCTTGTATTCTTGGTGGGTGGGGAAGATGTAGAAGGGAGGAACAGAATTTCAAACTCAAATTTTAAAAAAGAAAGAATATTAAAAATAAATAATACATTTTTGAAAGAAGAAAAAGTTTCAGTCCCAAGATCATAAAGATAGTAAGAATTATTACTTGAAATTTTAATCTGACACTTTTCACTATCCCAAGCTTTGTTATTGATGTTGAGGAGCCAAGCATGGAGGGCATTGCCCTTAGATTTTACAATGGCATCCCACATATTTAAACTATTACTTGTTTTACTTCTCAGTAAAGCTGGACTCAATATCATTGTGAAATCACATTTATTTCAAGTTTATACTTATATCTCTTTGAGCAGCTCATCCTTAGCTCACACTTATTTTATATGCATTATAAGCTCATGAACCTGCTTAAGTGTCCTCTGGGGTTTATAATTATAGATGCATGTATTCTCATCACTAAATTAATATATGTGTGTATGATTATTTGCATGTATATTGTATATATAAGACATAAACATATATTATTTTATGTATATGTGTGTATGTACATGTGTATATTTGTATACATACATATACACATATAACTATATATTTCTGTATGACTAACTGTGGGTTTTCCAGATCAGTCTCTTCATTCCTTTTCTCCTATTGACCTTCGACTTCTGTTTTTGGTGGAAGAAGTTCCTGTGATAGAAGAAGCAGGAGAAAGATTTGAACTTTTACAGGAAAAACAATTGGAACAACTAGATGACACAGTGGTTAGAGTCCCCAAACTAGGAAAAAAGGAGAACCTGAGCAAATCTATCTGAGACATATTTGCTGGTGTGGATTGCCAATCTTAGGCAAGTCACATAATATCAAATGCAAAAAAAGGGATAAACAATTATGAAAGAGTTTTCAAAGGTTTTGGAATTGTGGGATTCAGAGATTGAATGTAAAGAGAGGAAATTTGAGGACATTTGAAAAGTTGAAATATTTGAGGCAAAGAAAGAAAAAGGGTAAAGTTAAAAAAAGAGAAGTATTTAAAGAAAACAGAAAGATTCTTCATAGGATCTGAGAAGAAAGAACAACCAATCTACCAGTATGCATGTGTTAACTTTTATTATGCAGTACTCTTTTGGACACTAGAGAGATAAATATAAAAGTGAGTCCCTACCTGTCCTCAAAATTTTTATCTTCTACTGTAAGAATATAATATTTTCATGCATTGTTTAATTAAAATACAGAATTTATATTTAGCATAAGTTCTGATTTTACTCCCCACAACTCAAACTGAAAGTAGTTGATCATATCATCAAAGAGTAATGACTATTTCTCACCTAAAGGTAACCCTGAGGGGTTGAGTATTTTTTCCCCTACTTCTACCAATTGAGCCCCCCAATTGTGGACTCCTGATTTAATAGTCACAGTTAATTAGCTTTATTAAAAGAGGGCTTTATTAGGAGGCTGAAGCAAGAACAGAGTCTTCTCTGGCAATATATAAGCAAAGAACAATTCCCTGCTCCTTGTTGAATGGAATTCAACTTTTAGGAATCCTCATAAAGTTTTCCTGAAGTATGTTCAGCTCTCTATTTAACTTTGAGCTCTGGAACTCTTGTTGAATCCTGACACTGGCCATCTCTAATGTTCCCTGAAGATGTTTTTAATCAGTGTGTATAGATTGCTTTCTCTCAACTCCCAGAGCGGCACAATATCGTTGCTAGTTCTCTCTCTCTCTCTGAAGGGGAGTATGACACACTCACTGATTTTTACTCTTCCTATCCTCTGGCTCACTCTACTTGCCTCTCTACTCTTGCTGCCCTTTGGTTAGAATCATAAGTATCTTCCGACTTTTGCTAAAGCAATAACTCTCAAAACTGTTGGTAAAATGTTTATGCATGTTGCCAGGGGATAGTGTCACTAATTTAAGATTGAGAGGTCTGAAATGGTGAAAGAATTCACTCACAGCCCTGGGATTTAAACCTGCTCAGGATTTATTATGGAAACCTACAAAGTATACAGATTAAAATATTTTCTCCTCTTGGAGAAGCAGTAAGCAGTTCATAAGCTTCTCAGAATAACAAAAGACTAGGGTTTGTTAAGAGAGAGGGACAAGTGGGGTTGAGAGAGAGAGAGAGAGAGAGAGAGAGAGAGAGAGAGAGAGAGAGAGAGAGAGAGAGAGAGCCAGGAAGAGTTGACTGGGCGCTGGGTAAGTCTGCACTCCATGAGGGGAGTTTGGGTCAGGTTTTTGTAGTGTTGACCATTCTCAGAGTACAGAAAAGTTCAGGAGACTGTGGGTAAAAGGGAAATCCCTCTTCCCTCTCATTGTAATTGAAAATCAGGTGAAAGGTTGAAAGTTGGGAGGGTGGGAATGAGGCAATGTTACAGATTTCACATATAACAATAGAACAATTAGAGTCAATTTTCATCACAAGAGCAGATAACATTTTTTACAAAATTTAACAGTATAAAGGATTACAAAATGTTTCCAATTACAAATCTTCTACATTCATGACTCCATGCATTATATTCCTATAACTCCATGCATCATGCTAAAGTCTGTTACCCAGAGGGATACTTAATTCTTTCCAATACAGCTCATTATCTGATTTCATCTTATATTATACATATTTCACTCCTTGGATCTAGATTAACATTTTTTTGACTGGATGATTCAATAAAAGGTATCTAAGAAATGTTCATGCCTAGTTTCTTCATTTGATTTATTGATTATATAAATCAATCAAAGAGATATTCTTTTCTTGGAAAGCTATCAGAGGGCAGCTAGGTGGCACAGTGGATAGAGCATTGGCCCTGGAGTCCGGAGTACCTGAGCTCAAATCAAACCTCATACACTTAATATTTACCTAGCTGTGTGGCCTTGGGCAAGCCACTTAACCCCATTGCCTTGCAAAAAAAAGGGGGTGGGGGAAGCTATCAGAGTATAAAGTAAGGGTTCCTACTCTGGCTTCTTGAACATTTTTTTTTAAATTGGTGAATCATATTTCAATACAACTGTTTTCACCTTATGATTCTGTTATGCAACGTTATGAGGGTGACTCTGGGATTAAAGAGCTTCACCCCTAGCAGCTTGCCACAGCAGTTCTCCAGGAATGCTACTGGAAAGGATAAAAGAGGATTGAGGATTTCACTTCCAGTACATATGGAGAGCAAGGTCCACCTGCATAGAGCATTACACATTTGCATTTCTGCCAGTCCCAACAATTGATATCCATATAAATAAAGTTTAGGCTGCTCTTCCTTACAGAATGAAAAGTAAACACTTTTTTTAGGTAATCAGGGAAATGACCCATTTCTTAAACTATAAAAATATCAGGAAGAAGAACTTAATTTAAGAATTATACAAAACAAAAGAATACCTGTAAAGGAAGAGGGGAATTAACCTTGAGCAAAAGACTCTAAGAATAGAAGAATGTGACATAGGGGAAAGAGAAGGCACTATGAACACATTCAGTTAATTAAAAGCTATGAGGTTTCTTCCTGAAGAGGAATGAACTGGACATTCTGAAGGGAAAATAGTTAATTGTCATCCAGGAATGATTTGAATCCTTAGGAGGTATAAGGTGAGAAATCATCAAATAATAGTCAAACAAAGAAGAGAGAAGTATTCATGATTAGTGAATCCCAGCTGAATGGATAGCTATATGTTGGCTCAACATTATTAGTGTTATTATATTATCTTTTTGTAGCATATTTCCAGATAGTTACAGATTGCCCACCAAGACTTCAAACTAGATTATTACTACTCACTTCTGGTGATTCATATTCTCATAAATGATGATGCCACTATAAATATAGACAATCTTTCTTACATTAACAAAGTTTTTTTTTTGAATGAGAAATGGCTGACTTTAGGGACAGGGGAAATATAAGTAAAATAAATTGTCCTCCAACTATATGTATTATCCTTTCTTTTATATTCCTTTTTATCCTCAATTGAGTCCAAAGAATGCTTTTCTTGTCATAATTCCTCATAACCTCAACTCTTTCTGATCCTAATTACTATTGACCCTATTCATTATTTATCTGTTCTTCTATTAATTGTACCTAGCTTGTTTGAAGAATAGTGGTCTTTAGAAACAACTCCTCTTTCTCTTTCACATTAGAATTATTTCTTCTTGTCTTCAACTTTATTAAAATCTTGCAATCCTTCCTATGCTTAATTCTATAGAAATCTATTTCATGGGATACTATTTACTCTTTCTTTGAAGTCACTGAAATGCTCTCTCTATTATACATGGCAAACTTTATGTCCTCTTCCACAAATTCTATGATACGTCTGGATAATTGTACTTACATTCTAAGTATTTCTCCTTTTTCAGCAACCCCTTCCTCGTTCTTAGTAAGAATGATCAAGATTCAGAATGAAAATTCACTCAATTTTTCAAGAATCAATGTATCACAAAAATAACCTTAGAATTTTTAACTGCTGTCTTTTGGTAGGTATATCTCTCATGAGTTACCCAAATAAGTGATTGTTACTATCACTACTCTATCATGATCCTTCATCAGGTTTCCATTATTTCTGAAACTCCTCATTCATATATTTTTTCTGACCAGGGAACTTTTAGCATAATCCAATGTCAATTCAAATTTGGATTCTTCTTCCATTGATCATTACACAAATTCTATCCAGAAAGCTTTTCTCTCTGGTTCTGAGATTTATTCATGTCAGTATATGGAAATATAAATGCAATTCCACTCTGTTAAAAAAAAATTCTGTCTGTTTTCAATAAAGTACACCCTCCAAGAATCATATTGTTTTATAGATCTAATTCCATCAAGTCTTAGTGATATTTCCGAGTTCAAATTTGTCTCCTTGAATTATAAATTCTATTTCATTCTAATTGTCATGATTCCATTGATCTGCATATTGATAACTATGGCCATGAATTTTATTGCTTGATTCTGCCAGTTCTAGCAATTGATATCCATATAAATAAAGTTTAGGCTGCTCTTCCTTACAGAATGAAAAGTAAATACTTTTTTTTTTTAGGTAATGGGGAAATGACCCATTTTTCAAGGTTTTTTTGGCAAGGCAAATGGGGTTAAGTGGCTTGCCCAAGGCTACACAGCTAAGTGTCTGAGGTCTGATTTGAAGTCAAGTACTCCTGACTCCAGGGCCTGTGCTCTATCCACTGAGCCACCTAGTCGTGGTTCAGTCTTTGCTAATTTCTAGTTGTCTCCAGAGAATGGTTTTTTTTCTTTCTAATATTGTGGTTCCTCCCTAGGATATCTAGATGATGGATATATGTAGGCAGTTTTCTCCCCTTCCTCTTTTCACTTTAAAGTCTTTTTGATCATATTTGTAACACTTCAGGTAAATGCACTGTATTATTATCCAGACTTTGATCCTATCTTCTCCTGTTTCCTTTGAGTTTGCCCCATCCATCATTCAGTAATATTCCTCCTGAAATCTTTTCCTGTGTACTATCTTCTTTTCTGTTGTCTACATTCATTTTCAGATTTCTCCCTTCTCAGGAAATGTTCAATTGACCTTGACAATCATTTAAGCTGTCATTTGACAGTCAGTCTTTTCATGGCTAAACTCCTAGAAAAAGTAGTAAACATCTTGGATTTTTATTTCCTTCTTGCTTACTTATTCTTCAATATCATGAAATCTAACTTTCTATTTTTTTTTGTGTAGCATCTTTATTTTTTCATCTACATGCATATGTATATTTTTTAAGTTGCAAAATTTCCCTTTACCCTCCCTACCACCCTGGTCCTTTCAGTGGTGGATAGTCAGGTGAGCATTGTACATGCATACTTTTGATAAACATGTTCATAGATAAGTCATTTTTGGTATAAGGAATTAGGATAAAGAGAAAAAATACATGAGATACTTTTTCTTTTAGGTTTTTTTTTTTTTTATTTTGGTAAGGCAGTGGGGTTAAGTGGCTTGCCCAAGGCCATGCAACTAGTTAATTATTAAGTGTCTGAGGCTGGATTTGAATTCAGGTACTTCTGACTTCAGGGCTGGTGCTCTATCCACTGTGCTATCTGGATGCCCCCCCCCCTTTTTTTTTAGCTTTTAAGAGAGAATTTTTACAAAGTGTTCATCAGATTCTGAGTGTTTTTTAAATTTTTTTTCTTCCTCTATCTGGGGAAACATTGTCCATAGTGGGTCAAATACAGTTGTCTTAGCTCCCTGAACTGCTGAGAGGAGCTGCTTCCATCAAGGTTGATAATCCCATAGTGCTGTTGTTAATGTGTATATTCTTGTCTTGGTTCTGCTCCCTTTGCTCAGCATCAGGTCCTGCAACTCATTCCATGCTTCTCTAGAGTCCGACCATTTATTGTTTCTTATAGAACAATAATATTCCATAGTATTTATGTACCATAACTTGTTTAGCCATTCCCCAAATGATGTACATCACCTCAATTTCCAATTCTTTGCCACCACAAAAAGAATTGCTATGAATATTTTGAAACATGTGGAACTTTCTAGCTCAACAAGCTTTGAGTTAAACCAATGAATATTAATTGTTAATTTCAAATTTTTAGTTCTCATCCTCTTAGACCTTTTTCAACTTTTGGCAACTGTTGAATACCCCTTTCCCACCTCTTGAGAACCCTGTACTTCACTGATTTCTTCTAATTTCTACACTTCTTTTCATTCTTCCTTATTCTCTGTTAATGAATCAGCTTCTGTCTCCTACTAATATTAATCTCTGAGACCTATTTATATTCTCTACCTTGGTGCTCTCATCTTTCATGAGTTCAAATATTATTTTTAATTAGATTACCTTGAATATGTTTCTAGACCTAATTTTTCTGCTAAATGTCAGCCCTGAATCTGTGACTGTATGCTGTTCATTTCCATGCCTATGTGCCACCAGATCTTCAAAATCTGAATGTACAAAGTTAAATTCCTCATTTCCCCCCTCTAAACTTGCGCTTCTCCATATATCCCTATTTTTGAAGTTGGCATTTTAAACTTTCCAGTCACAAAGTTCTATAATCTTAAGGTCATCCAAGATACTTTGTTTGTCCTCTTCTACTTTCCACCAGGCAATCAGTTTTCAAGTCCTGTTAAATCTATCTCCAAGACAATTAATCCTGAATATATCCTGTTCATATATAGTTTTTTGCCTTTTTCAATTATCATTTATTTTATTTGCATAGCCAACATTTTCACATACTGAACATAATGGATACCAAAAGAAAACATTTACATTTTTACTATGAGGACTTAAAATTGATTTGTGATCTAGCAACCTCTTAGACATCAAATAGTCTTCATTTTAAACTGCAAAGGAAAACATTTAGTTATAATAGCTTACACACAAAGAAGGTAAAAAACAAATTAATCCCATCTAGATCGATATGTTTCTTTTAGTTACAGAAATTCATTTGGTCATATTTGTTCCCCTCCCCCAAAATCTGTTAAAGCTTGGTGAGTCCTATGAATTTATTCTCCAGTGGGCCGCTCTTAAATTAAATGTAAGTTAATTCATTTCTGAATAAATGAGAGGAAATATGACATAACAAGATTTATTAAAAAGATAGCACCACTGCTAAAATGGGCTTAAGGTTTTTTAATCTTAGGTTCTGACCTAAAAAAAGTAAACAGTACATAATGCAATAGCAAAGAGTTATACAACTAGAGTCATGGATTAGATGATGCTACAGAGAGCAACTGAACTGAACAAGTAATATGTTTTCCATTATGCTTGAAGTAAAGGAATGTGAACTTCTTGAGAGCAGAGACTGTTATTTGTCTTATTTTGTAAATTTAATACACTTCGAGCTTACTAAAATTATTGTAACACACTAGGAGCTTAATAAATGCTTGTTGAAGTGATTAGATCCATTCTTTATTACCATTTGCCTCAATTATTATTATTATACCTTCTTTGTGCCCTCTCTATCTCCAGTGTTTCCTCCTAGATTGGATAGAATTCTGCCCTAGAATAACAAAGATATATTCAAATCTTGCTTCTCATGGTTATATCTGTGTATGAAAGTGATGATTATGTGGGCATTCTTTTTGAGTTTCAGTTTTCTCATCTATAAAATGTAGAGATTGTCTATATGGTATTAGATAAACTTCCAGATGTTAATCCATGATGCTACAAAATCTCTTTAATTCATCCTTTATGAAGATGCCACAATAATTTTCCTAGTTCATGAATATAAGCATGTCACTGCCTTGCTCAAACACTTATTTTGTTGATGTTTAAGTCATTTTAATCATGTTTAACTCTTGATGATCTCATTTGGGAGTTTCTTTACAAAAATACTGAAATGGTTTGCCTTTTCCTTCTCTAGCTTATTTTACAGATGAGGAAACTGAGACAAACAAAATTATGTGATTTACCCAGTGTCACCTATATAGTAAGTTTCTGAGTTCAGATTTAAATTCAAGAAGATGAATCTTCCTAACATCAAGTTCAGTATTCCATCCACTATTATCACTAGAATAAAGTTCCTTGGCCTAACATTTCAAAATCACCACCACCTAGGTCAAATGTAATTTTGAGACTTACTTTATATCATTTTCTTTTATCCATTCTACATTCCTGTGACATTTGAGTTGCTACTAACTGTTCTTTTAAGCTTCATTTACAACTTCCCACCTACACACATTAAAAGTTTTCAGACTTGTAGACAAGATGGCGGATAGAAGATAGGCGTTGTGTTAATTTCCTGATCTTCCCTCATAAAGAATATGAAACAAACATCTTAACTGAAATCCGATTGACAAAACCCAGAAAGAGAAGCTAGGAGAAGAATATCTACCTCAAGGTTTGTCTTCTGGGATCATGGGTGAGCCCAGGTGCAGAAAGCAGACTCTGCTGGGAGCACAGGAGGGGGTGAGAGCCTGAGAGACTGAGAGCAGGACTAGCCTGATCTCTGTATCCAGAGAAAGAATTGTGGAGTTTAAAACAAAGACCAAAAACTATTGGCTTTAATTTAGGAAACAAACGCTGTTGTCTTATTATGTAATTTTGCTCTCTCTTATACTTCACTTTTCTTCTGTAAGGATATGATTTTTTTTTCTCATCACATTCAATTTAGATCAATGTATACTATGGAAACAATGTAAACACTAACAGATTGCCTTCTGTGGGGGGGGAGAGGGAAGTAAGTTTAGGGGAAAAATTTTAAAACTCAAAATAAAATCTTTCTAAAATAAAAAAGCAAATAATGCACAGCTTTTAATTGATTTTTATTTTTATTATATAAATATTTTATTGGTTTTCCAATTACATACAATGGGAGTTTTTACCAATAACTTTTTTGGCAAGGTTGGGAATTTTTACAATTTTTCTTCCTCCCTCCCTCCCTCCCTTTGGCTCTCCCCCCAACAGAAGAAAATGTGATACAAGCTTTATATTTGCATCCATGAAAAGCATGGGTAGAAATTGAACTTGTTGTGAGAGAACAATCAGATCCAAAAGGAAGAAAGAAAACATTAGAGATAATAAAATTATTTATTATTTAGGCAACTTTTAAAAATTGACAATGATAAGCTTTGGTCTTTGTTTAAACTCCACAGTTCCTTCTCTGGACACATCTGGTATTCCCCATCACAAATTCCCTAAATTTGTCCTTGATTATTGCACTGTTGGAATTAGCAAGTCCATCATGGGTGATCATCACGCCATGTTGTTGTTAGTTTGTATAATGTTCTTTTGCTTCTGCTCATCTCAGGCTACATCAACTCATGCAAACCTCTCTAGGCTTTTCTGAAATCCTATCGCTCATGATTCCTTATAGTATGATAGTATTCCATCACATACAAATACCACAATTTGTTCAGCCAGTTCCTGATTGATGGGCATTCCCCCAATTTCCAATTCTTTGCCACTACAGTTACTATGAAAGTTTTGTACATGTGGGATTTTTATCCTGTCTCATGATCTCTTTCTGATACAGGCCCAATAGTAGTATTGCTGGATGAAAAGGTAAGCACATTTTCATTGCTTTTTATGTATAATTCCAAATTGTTCTCCAGAAAAGTTAGATCAGTTCACAATTCAAACAACAATGCATTAGTTTCCCAAATTTCCCACATTCCCTCCAACATTGATCATTATCCCTTCTGATCATATTTCCCAGTCAGAGATATGAGGTAGTACCTCAGAGATGTGTTAATTTGCATTTCTCTAATCAATAATGATTTAGAGCAATTTTTCATATGACTATAGATAGCTTTCATTTCTTTGTCCAAAAATTGCCTTTGCATATCCTTTGACCATTTGTCAATTGGGAAATGATTTTTGTATGACTTTGACTCAGTTCTCTATATATTTTAGAAATGAGTTCTTTGTTTCCCAATTTACTACATTCCTTTGGATCTTAGTTATAATGGTTTTGTTTGTGCAAATCTGTTGTTAATTTAATGTAATGAAAATTATCCAATTTGTTTTTTATAATTTTCTCTAACTCTTCTTTGGTCATAAACCACTTCCCTTTCCATAGATCTGACAGTTAAAAAATCTCTTGTTCTCCTAAATTGCTTATAACAATATCTTTTTTGTCTAAATCCTATATCTAATTTGACCTTATCTTGGTATAGGTTATGAGATGTGGGCGTATCGTCTTCCAGTTTTCCCAGCAGTTTTTAATCAAAGACTGAGTTCTTAATCCAGAAGCTGCACTCTTAGGGTTTATCAAACAATAGACTGGTATAGTCATTCCATGCTGTCTCTTTTGCATAGAGTCTATTCCACTGAGCCACCACTCTATTTTTAAGGCAGTACCAGACAGTTTTACCAACTGATACTTTATAATATAATTTTAGATCTGGTGTGGCTAGGCTATCTTCTTTTGGATTTTTTTTTATTAATTCCCTTGATATTCTTGACTTTTTGTTCCTCCATATGAATTTAGTTTATATATGTTCTATCTCACTAAAGTAATTTTTTGAAAGTTTGATTGATATGGTAATAAATAAGTAGTTTAAGTTAGTTAGAATTGTCAATTTTATTATATTAGCTTGGCCTATCCATGACCAATTGATATTTGCTCAGTTATTTAGATCTGATTCTATTTCTGTGAATAATGTTTTATGGTTGTTTCTGTAAAGTTTCTGAATCTGTCTTGGCAGATATATTGTCTGAAGTTATTTTCAATAGAATTTCTCTTTCTTGCTACTGTATCTTGTTAGTAATATATAGAAATGCTGAGGATTTATGTGGGTTTATTTTTATATACTACAACTTTGCTGGTTACTAATTGTTTCCAGTAATATTTTTAGATGAATTTCTAGCGTATACCATCATATCATGCACAAAGAGTAAGAGTTTTGTTTCTTAATCACCAACCTTCAATTTCTATTTCTTCTCATATTGCAAAAACTAACATTTCTATAACAATATAGAATATTAGTGGTGATAACACACATCCTTACTTCACCCTGGATCTTATTGAGAATGCCTCTTGCTTATCCACATTGCATATAATGCTTGTTGAAGGTTTCAGATAGATACTACTTATCATTTTAAAGAATAAGCTATTTATTCCTATACTCTCTAATGTTTTTAGTAGGAATGGGTGATGTATTTTGTCAAAACCTTTTTCAACAACTATTGGGATAATTATATTATTTCTGTTAGGTTTGTTATTGATATAGCCAATTATGCTGACCATTTTCCTAATATTGAACCAACCCTGCAATCCTGCTAAGATCATAGTGTATATCCTAGTGATAAATTGCTATAATTGCTTTGCTAATATTTTATTTAATACTTTTGCATCCATATTCATTAGGGAAATTGGTCTATGATTTTCTTTCTTCATTTTGACTCTTCCTGGTTAAGGTATCAGACCCATATTGGTGTCATAGAAAAAATTAGGTAGAATTCTGTCTTCAACTATTTTTCTGATAGTTTATATATAATTGAAACCAATTGTTCTTGTTGTTTGATAGAATTTACTTGTGAATCCATTTGGCTTGGGAATTCATTGATGACTTGTTGAATTTCTTTTTCTGAAATAGGGTTATTTAAGTGTTTAGTTCCTCATCTTTTAACCTGGCAAATTATATTTTTGCAAATATTCCTCTATTTCTCTTAGATTATCAAATTTATTGGTATAATTGAGCAAAAAAGTTTTGAATTATTGCTGAAATTTCTTCCTCATTGGTGGTGGATTCACCCTTTTCATTTATGATACTAGTAATTTTGTTTTCTTCTTTCTTTTTCAAAATCAAATTAACCAAAGGTGTATCTATTTTATTGGATTTTTCATAAAACCAATGCCTGGTTTAATTTATTACTTTAGTTTCTTTCTTTAGATTTTATTAATTTCACCTTTAATTTTCAGAATTTCTAATTTGTTATTTAATTGGGGATTTTTAATTTGTTCTTTCTCTCACTTTTTCAGTTGTATGCTCACTTCTTCAAGCCCCACTTTTGCTCTTTTATTCATGTAAGCTTTTAGAGATATATTATATTACCTACTAATTCTTTTGATTGTATGCCATAAGTTTTGGTATGCTGTCTTATTATTGCCTTGGATGAAACTATCAATTCTTTCTATGATTTGTTGTTTGATCCACTCATTCTTTAAAATTAAGTTATCTAGTTTCCAATTATTTTTAGATCTATCTCCATTTATTCCTTACTCATAAACTGCTTCTCTTTCCATAGATCTGACAGGCAAACTAGTCCCTGATCTTCTAGTTTGCTTATAGCATTATGTTTTATGTCTAAATCCTAAATCATGTAATTCAGAGAAAAAGGTATATTCTTTTCTATCCCCATTCAATTTTTTCCAGAAGTCTATCATATCTAAATTTTCCAACATTTTATTCATCTCTTTTAACTTCTCTCCAATTTATTTTATTGGATTATTAGATTATTAGTTTATTATATTTTTCTAATTCTGAAAGAGTGAGGTTGAGGCCCCCCATCAGTAGAGTTTTGCTGTCTATATCTTCCTATAACTCATTCAGCTTCTCCTCTAGAATTTGGATACTGCTTGATACATACATATTTAGTATTGAAATTACTTCATTGTCTATAGTGCCTTTTAGGAGGATATAGTTTCTTATCTCTTTTAATGATATCTATTTTTGCAACTGCTTTGTCTAAGATAAGGATTGCTACCTCTGCCTTTCTTATTCCAACTGAAGCTTAATATATTCTGCTTTAGCTTTTTACCTTTACTCTGTTTGTATCTCTCTGCTTCCAATGTGTTTCTTGCAAGCAGCATATTGTGGGTTTCTGGTTTTTAATCCACTCTGCTCTCTGCTTCCATTTTATGGGAGAGTTCATACCATTCACTTTTAAAGTTATACTGACTAATTTTTATTGCCCTCCATGCTCTCTCCACTGCATTTGTATTTTTCTCCTTTTTTTCAACTTATATCTATTCTCCAGTATTTTACTTCTGAATACCACTTTTGTCAGTGTGTTTACTCCTTCCATCCAACCCTCCCCTTTCTTTCACCTTTCCTTTTCCCCTCTTCCTTCCCTTCCTTCTATCAGTTCCTTCCCTCCCCACTTCCCCTCTTAATACTAGAAAGGTAAGATAAACTTCCAAACTCCCTTCTATTGCAGTAGGTCCTTCGCACCTTTTTGTGTGATATGATTTACCCCATTCAGTCATCCACTTCCTCATGTCTCTTTACTGCCCTCCTTTTAATGGGGTATTTTTAAAATTATTCCATCAAAGTCATATACATATCATGAATAATCATTCATTCTGTCTAATTATATTCCCTTTAATAGTTACAATTTTCAAAAGTTATGAGAATCTTCCTCCCAGTTGGGAATGTAAACAGTTTAATCTTATTGGATAACAGGGTTTTTTTTTCTTTTCTCCTATTTACCTTTTCATGTATCTCTTGTGTCTCCTGATTGAAGACAAAATTTTCTGTTTAGCTCTGTTTTTTTTCACCAGGAAAGATCGAAAGTCTCTTTTTTTTAAATGCCCATCTTTTTCCCTGAAGGAGAAGCCTCAGTTTTGCTAAGTAGTGAATTCTTGTCTGTAATCCAAGCTCCCTTGTTATTCAGACTATCACATTCTAGGTTCTTCAATCCCTGAATATTGATGCAACCATCCTGTAATCCTGACTATGGCTCCTTGGTATTTGAGTTGTTTCTTTCTATCCACTTATAGGATTTTCTCCTCAATGTGATAGTTCTGGAGTTTGGTCAGATCATGGTCTGAAAAGATGCATTCAAAATTTCTGCCTTTTTGCTTTTTTCATTTTTCATTTCATCCCTTTCAGGAGGAGATTGATGTATCCTTTCAAAGTTTATTTTGCCCTCTGACTCCAAGATATCAGGGCAATTCTCCTTCACTATATCTTGAAGTTTGGAGCCCAGGCTTTTTTTCTCCAAGATTTTCTAGTAGTCCAATGATCCATAAATTGTCTCTCTTGGATCTATTTTCCAGATCAGTTGTTTTGCCAGTGAGGTATATTACATTTTCTTATATTTTTCTTGTTTTTTTAAATTTTGTTTAACAGTTTCTTGATGTCTCATGAAGTTATTAGTTTCCATAGATACCAAGTTTTTTAAGAGAAGAATTTTGTTCATTTACCTTTTGAATCTCCTTTTCCAATTGGTCAATTCTATTTTTGAGGGAGTTGTTATCTTTTTCCACTTGTCCAATTATATTTTTAAAAGAATTATTTTCTTTTTGCCACTGTCTGATTGTATTTTCAAAGGATTTGTTTTCTTGCTATAAAATATTAATTTTCTTTTGCATGGTGAATTTCCTTTTGTGTTTTCCCAAATTTTCCATTTGATTTATAAACTCCTTTCTCATCTCTTCTGGGCTGTCCTGGAACAATGTGGCTGGGACTTCAGTTACAAAAGTCACAGGTTCTCTCTGGGTAATCAAAATTAATGAAGATTTGCCACTCACACTCAGGCTTTGGTATAAGATGCAAATGCCTAGGGTTGTTTCAGTTTGTTCTGTAGAAAGTCAGGTCTAACCGCAGGAATAATGGGGTGGGGGAATCATTTGGAAATGTGTAGTCTCCTCTGTTGGAAATACCAGGTCTTCCAGACCAGAGGAGTTAGTGATATATATGTCTGGGCAGCCAGGCTAGAGCTCTCCTGTCCACCCACCATGCACATGGCAAAGGCTTCTTCCAGGTGAGGCCCAGCCGTACCCTGCTCCCCATGTGCTGAGTCTCTGTAATTTGCCCTGGGCAAGCTCATGCTACAAAATCAGTTAAGAGGTTTGACTTATGTCAATTCTGAGGTATAGTTAGGAGAATTTAAAATAGTGCCTGCCATCTCTCTGCCATTTTTGCCAGATGTCTATTTTAATAATGATAGTTTTAAAGGAGTGCAGCGAGTTGATAAATAATGTATCACATCAAAATATTTTATTCCTTTTGCATTACTTCATTTGAAACCAGTCATTATCATTAGTTTTTCCCAATTTCACTTCTTATTGTTCTTCTTTTAATAAAATTAAACAAATATATATTAATCAACTACTATGTATAAGATTGTCTTAGTTGCTACTTATATGTTATATGACAAAACAAGAAATGGTCCCTTCCAGCTTTCAGAAAGGACTTAACATATTCACTGATAATTAAGGCAGAGAGAGAGAGGGAGAGAGAGAG
Organism: Macrotis lagotis; assembly: GCF_037893015.1. NCBI lineage: Eukaryota > Metazoa > Chordata > Mammalia > Peramelemorphia > Peramelidae > Macrotis > Macrotis lagotis. The sequence goes on along the minus strand of NC_133665.1, from coordinate 11,917,953 downwards.
AGAGAGAGAGAGAGAGAGAGAGAGAGAGAGAGTAAAGGAAAGATCAAACAGAAATATTTCAGGAAGATGAGAATGCTAGTAGCTGGTGAGAAGATAAAAGATTTCCAAAAGAAGGTTGGAAGGAAAAGAGGAAATTTTAAAAGAGTAATGGGAAGACAGTATTAAGCTCATCAGAAAACTATTTTTTTTGTCACTGAAGAAAGATTTTATTTATTTTAAGTTTTAAAATTTTTCCCTCATTCTTGCATGCCTCTCTCCTACCCCAGAAGGAAGTCTGTTAGTCATTACATTGTTTCCATGGTATACATTGATATAAGTTGAATGTTATAGGAGAGAAATCATATCCCTAAGGAAGAAAAAAAGAGATAGCAAAATTACATAAAAAGATAATGGGGTATTTCTAAGTTAAATGGTTCACAATTCTTTCTCTGGATTACAGATTGTATTCTACATTGTAGATAGCCCTAAATTGTCCCTATTGTTACACGGATGGAATGAGCAAGTTCATCAAGGTTAATCATCACCTCCATGTTGCTATTAGGGTGTAAAATGTTCTTTTGGTTCTGCCATCTCGCTCAGCATCAGTTCTGGCAAATTCTTCCAGGCTTTCCTGAATTCCCAACCCTCCTGGTTTCAAATAAAAGAATAGTATTCCATGACATACATATACCACAGTTTCTTAAGCCATTCTCCAACTGAAGGACATTTACTTAATTTCTGATTCTTTGCCATCACAAACAAGGCTGCTATGAATATTTTTGTATGTGATTTTTTTCCCTTTTTGATAATATCTTCAGGGAATAGATCCATTAGTGGTATTGCTGGCTCAAATGATATGCACATTTTTGCTTCCTGTTGGTTGTAATTCCAAACTGTTCTCCAGAAAGATTGGATAAGTTCACAGCTTCACCAACAATGTATTAGTGTCCCAGATTTCCTACATCCTTTCCAACATTGATCATTGCCCTTTTTGGTCATATTAATCAGTCTGAGAGGTGTGAGGTGGTACCTCAGAAATACTTTAATTTGCATTTCTCTGATAAGTAATGATTTAGAACAATTGTTCATATGACTATGGATTGCTTTGATTTCCTCATCTGTAAATTCCCTTTGCATATACTTTGACCATTTGTCAATTGGGGAATGGCTTTTGTTTTTTCAAAATTTGACTCAGTTCTCTGTATATTTTAGAAATGAGTCCTTTGTCAGAAATACTAGCTGTAAGAATTGTTTCCCAATTTACCACATTTTTTTTTATCTTGTTACAGTGGTTTTGTCTGTGCAAAAGCTTGTCAATTTAATGTAAACAAAATTATCTAGTTTGTTTTTAGTGATGTTCTCCATATCTTCCTTAATCATAAACTGCTTCCCTTTCCATAGATCTGACAGGTAAACTAGTCCTTGATCTTCTAGTTTGCTTATAATATTGTTTTTATCTCTTAATCCTATATCCATTTTGATCTTATCTTGGTATAGGGTGTGAGGTATTGGTCTAAATTTCTTCCATATTAACTTCCAATTTCCCCAACAGTATTTTTTATCAAAGAGAGAGTTTTTATCCCAATAGCTGGACTCTTTAGGTTTATCAAACAGAAGATTATTGTAGTTATTTTCTGCTATTGCACCTAGTCTATTCCACTGATCCACCACTCTATTTCTTAGCCAATATCAGGCAGTTTTGATGACTGATGCTTTATAAACTAATTTTCAATCTGGTAAAGCTAAGCCACTTTCTTTTGTACTTTTTTTCATTGAATCCCTGGAAATTCTTGACTTTTTATTTCTCTATATGAATTTACTTACAATTTTTTCTAACTCATTGAAGTAATTTTTTGGAATTTTGATCCTGTGACTTTCCTAAAGTTGCTAATTATTTCTTGTAGTGTTTAGATGATTTTGTGTTATTCTCTAGGTTGTACCATCATGTCATCTGCAAAGAGTGTGAATTTTGTCTCTTCCATCCCAATGCTAATTTCTTCAATTACTTTTTCTTCTCTTATTGCTGAAGCTTACATTTCCAATACAATATTGACTAGTAGTGGTAATAATGGGCATCTTTGTTTCATCCCTGATCTTATTGGGAATGCCTCTAGCCTATCCCCACTGCATATAATGCTTATTGATGTTTCAGATAGATACTGCTTATTATTCTAATGAACAATCCATTTATTCCTACACTCTCTACTGTATTTAGTAGTACTTTATTTTGTCAAAACCTTTTTCAGCATCTATTGATATAATCATATATATTCTGATAGGTTTGTTAATGATATTATTAATTATACTAACAATTTTCCTAATATTGAACCAACCCTGCATCCCTAAATCCTACTTGGTCATAGTTTATTGTCCTAGTGATAACTTGTATTAATTTTGCTAAGATTTTAAGATTTTTGGATCTATATTCATCAGGGAGACAGGCCTATAATTTTCTTTTCCAGTTTTAATTCTTCCTGGTTTAGGTATTAGCACCATATCAGTGTCATAGAAAGAAATAGGCAGAGTTCCGTCTTTACCTATTTTTCCATAGAGCTTATATATAATTGGAACCAATTCTTCCTTAAATGTTTAATAGAATTCACTTATGAATTCATCTGGCCCTAGAGATTTTTTCTTAAGTAGTTCAATAATGGCTTGTTGAATTTATTTCTCTTAGAAAGGGTTGTTTAGGTATTTAATTTCCTCTTCATTTAACCTGGGCAACTTATATTTTATAAATATTCATCCATTTCACTTAGATCATCAAATTTATTGGCATAGAGTTGGGCAAAATAATTCCAAATAATTACTTTCATTTCCTCCTCATTAGTGGTAAGTTTACCTTTTTTCATTTATGATACTAGCAATTTGGTTTTCTTCTTTCTTTTTTTTAAATCAAATTGACCAGAAGTTTATCAATTTCATTTTTTTTATAAAACCAACTTTTTTAGTTCAATAATTTTCTTGTTTTTGCTTTTATTAATTTCTCCTTTAATTTTTAGAATTTCTAATTTGGTATTTAATTGGAGGTTTTTAATTTGCTCTTTAATTTTTTAAATATATTTAAAATATTTAAACAAATAAAATAACTATAAAATATTAGAACTATTTAAAATAGTTCATTGTTTTTCTCTTTCTCTAATTCATTACTGTAAGCATATAAAGATATAATATATCCCCTGACAGCTGCCTTGAGTGAATCCCATAGGTTTCGGTATGTTTTTTCATTATTGGTATTATTTAGGATGAAATAATTAATTCTTTATATAATTTGTTGTTTGATCCACTCATTTTTTAAAATGGGGTTATTTAGTTTCCTATTAGTTTTGGCTCTATATTTCCTTGGTCCAATATTGCAAATGATTTTTATTGCATTATGATCTGAGAAAGATGTATTCACTATTTCTGCTTTTCTTCAGTTGATCATTAGGTTTTTATGTCTTAGTACAAGGTCAATTTTTGTGTAAGTGCCATGTACTGCAGAAAAAAAAGTATATTCCGTTCTTTCCCCATTCAAATTCTTCCATAAGTCTATCATGTCTAGGTTTTCTAAAAATATGTTTACTTTCTTCACTTCCTTCTTGCTCATTTATTATTAATTTTATCTAAATCTGAAAGTGGGAGGTTGAGGTCTCCCACTAGTAGAGTTTTGCTGGCTATGTCTTCCTGTATCTCTTTTATCTTCTCTTCTAAGAATTTCAATGCTATACTACTGGCTGCATACATATTTAGCATTAAAATTACTTCATTGTCTATGGTACCTTTTAGGAGGATATAGTTTCCTTTGTTATCTCTTTTAGCACTATTTTTGCATGTACTTTGTATGAGATAAGGATTGCTACCACTGCTTTTTTCACTTTAGCTGAAGCAAAATATATATTCCTTCTTCCTTTTACCTTTACTCTATATGTATCTCTCTACTTCAAATGAATTTCTTGTAAGCAGCATATTGTAAAATTTGGATTTTTGCTTATATTTTAAGGGAGAGTTCAACTCATTTACATTCAAAGTTATAATTACTAACTCTTTATTGCCCTCCATTCCATCTTCCCTCTGTGTGTATTTCCCCCCTTTTTTCAGTTTATTCATATTCCCCAGTATTTTGTTGCTGAATATTGCTGCCTTCAGTGTGTTTGTCCTCCTTTATCAACCACCCTCCCCTTTCTTTCCCCCTCTCCCTCTTCCCTTCTTCGTTCCCTTCCTTCTGTTAATTCCTCCTTTTCTCCCTCTCCCTCTCCCTGCCCCTCTCCCCTTTTCACCTTTTAATACTTGAAAGGTAAGATGTATCTTAACTGAGTATATGTAAGTTAACTTCAAGCCCAAGTCTGATGAGAGGAATATTCAGGTGGTTCTTACCTCCTCCCTTCTTCCCCTCTATTACAATAGGTCTTTTGTACCTCTTAATGTAATGGGATTTACCCCATTCAATGTCCTCCATCCTCCAGTCTCCTTACTGTCCTCCTTTATAAGGAGGTAGTTTAAAAATTATTATTTTTTTTATATTTTCCAAGGCAATGGGGTTAAGTGGCTTGTCCAAGGCCACATAGCTAGGTAATTATTAAGTGTCTGAGGTTGGATTTGAACCCAGGTACTCCTGACTCCAAGGCCGGTGCTCTATCCACTGTGCCACCTAGCCACCCCTTAAAAATTATTTTTGCAAGGCAATGGATTTAAGTGACTTGCCGAAGGTCACACAACTAGGTAATTATTAAGTGTCTGAGCTCAAATTTGAATTCATGTCCTCCTAACACCAAGGCTGGTTTGCTATCCACTGCACCACCTAGCTGCCCTGGAAGTATTATTTTTAAATCATTCTATCCGAGTCACAGAAAAGTCATGAGTGTCCATCACTTCTGGCTAAGTACATTCTCTCTAAAAGAGTTACAATTCTTGAGAGTTATTAGAGTCTTTCTCCCAAATAGGGACATATCCAGTTTTATCTTATTGGACAGCAGTTTTTTTCTTTACCCTTTTTTTAAAAACTATTCATGTGTCTCTTGAGTCTCCTGTTTGATGTCCAAATTTTCTATTTAATTCTGATCTTTTCATCAGGAAATGTTGGAAGGCCACCATTTCATTAAATGTCCATCTTTTCCCCTGGAAGAGAAGGCTCAGCTTTGTTCTGCAGTGGAATTTTGGGTGCATTCCAAGCTCCGTTACTCTTCAGAATATTTCATTCCAGGCCCTTTGATTGCTTAATATTAATGCATCCAGGTCCTATGTAATCCTTACTGTAGCTCCTTGGTATCACAATTATTTCTTTCTGGCTGCTTGCAGGATTTTCTCTTTTATTTGATAGTTCTGGAATTTGGCCAAAACTTTCCTTGGTGTTTTCATTTTAGGATCTCTTTCTGGAGGGGATCAATGTATTCTTTCAATAACTATTTTACCCTCTGGTTTCCTGATATCAGGGCAGTTTTACATCACTAAATCCTATAATATTAAGTCCAGGCTTTTTTTCTCTTCAATGTTTTCAGGAAGACCAATAATTCTCAGGTTGTCCTTTCTTGATCTGTTCTAGAAGATAGTCATTTTGTTGATGAGGTATTTTACAATTTTATTTTTTCAGGGATTTTTTGGTTTTGTTCAACAGTCTCTTACTGTATCATGAAGTCATTAGTTTCCATAGACTATATATATATTTTTTTAGAGAGGAATTTTCTTCATTTAACATTTGCAATTCCTTTTCCAATTGGTCAATTCTATTTTTGTAAGTGTTTTCCATTTACCCAGTTGAGGTTCTGAGAGAATTCTTCCCATTTTGTATTAATCCAATTGTATTGTCCAAGGATTTGTTTTCTTGTTGCATGGTGTTAATTTTCTCTCTCAACTTTTCCAATAGACTTTTTTTTAGGTTTTTGCAAGGCATATGGGGTTAAGTGGCTTGCCCAAGGCCACACAGCTAGGTAATTATTAAGTGTCTGAGAAAGGATTTGAACCCAGGTACTCCTGACTCCAGGGCCAGTGCTTTATCCACTGCACCACCTAGCCACCCTGCCAATTGATTTTTAAACTCCTTTCTTATTTCTTCAAGGAAGTTTTTCTGTGATGTAGACCAGATCATAATCTCCTCAGAGGTTCTATGTCTCTCTTAGTTAGGGTCTTTTCCTTCTAGGAATTTTTCTATGGAACTTCCTTTCTGCTGACCTTTCTTCATTTTCCTAAGACCTTGTTTTGGGGAGGGGCTGGTTCACAATGTTTTGATGTTGGATTCCTTAGAGGCTTTACACACTGGCTTTAGTAACTTCACATGGGCTGGCCAGTAAGGGGGGCTGGTTGCTTTCCTCTGTAGTGTCTGACACCTTAATTTGAAACCCTCCACCTTGGAGGGGGTGGTTAAAGCTGCTGAATACTTTTATCTTTGAACAATGGTGATCTTTGCCCTAGGGCAAGGTAATTGCTCTCAGTATTCACAGCTGAGGGTGCTCTGCTGCTTAAACCTGGGCCTGGGGCAGAGGTGGACTGATTGTGTTTGTTCTGAGAAAAGGCTTCAACTGAAAGGAAGGTATGGACTCTGAGTTCCAGGGATCTGCAACTCTCCCACACTGGAACTCACCCTCCATCCCTGCTGGCAAGCTCCCAGACTGTCAGACCAACCACCAATGCCTCCTCTCCCCAGTTGGCCCCTGCCCCCATCACAGATCAGTCCAGTTCAGCTCTCAGACTCTCAGGCTCTCACCCTGACCCATGCTCCTGGCAGAGTCTGCCCTCTAAGTCTGGGTTCACATACATGTGGGTACCACATAGATAAAGAAATTATAGAAGTCTGGTATTACAATCGAACTCAGCAGGGAAAACCCTGGAAAACAAACCTTGAGGAAGATGTTCTTCTCCTGGCTTCTCTTTCTGGGTTTTGTCGATTGGATTTCTGTTAAGAAGTTTGTTTCATATTATTTATGAGGGAAGACGAGAGTAACACAGTGCTTGTCTTCCCTCTGCCATCTTGGCTGGAAAACCATTGTGTATTATTTGTTAAAAAATAAAACAAAATTCTTATTTCTGATTACTAGTGGTTAACATCATGTGCTTAATATACTCTGACTATTCACCAGGAAATAGTCTAGGTAAACATTTGAAGACTGAGACTGATGAATATCTAAATATTGAGAAGCAAATCAGACTTCTCTTTAAAAGTTTTATTGAGGGGCGGTTAGGTTGTACAGTGGATAGCGCACTGGCCCTGGAGTATCTGAGTTCAAATGTGACCTCAGACACTTAATAATTACCTGACTATGTGGCCTTGGGCAAGCCACTTAACCCCATTGCCTTGAAAAAAACTAAAAAAAAATTAAAAAAACTTTATTGATATTCTTTTTTTGTGTAACCTTAAATTTCTAATATACCCTTCTCCTTTTAAAATTCAGTTTTATTTTCTTTTCAGTTCCAAAATCTCTCCCTTCCCCTACCAATTCATTCAAAAAAATAAAGCCAATCATAAATATGTATAATCATGCAAAACAAATACTCATATTAATTATTAATCATGTCCAAAAAGAAAAGAAAGAGGGGGGGGAAGAAAGAAAGAGAGAGAGAGACAGAGAGAGAGAGACAGAGAGAGAGAGAGAGAGAGAGAAAGGAGGGAAGGAAGGAAGGAAGGAAGGAAAAAAAGGAAAATTCTTTGATCTATAGTCTTTACAAAGTGAATTTAAGTTTTGTAGTTAGAAGGGTTTGATTAAGTGGTGGCATGATTTGCTAAACTTGAAAAAGGAGGACTTGAAGTTGAATCTTATCTTGAATCCCTCCCAGGCAACTTATTTAACCTCTATTAGCCTCATTTCTTCATCAGTAAAATGGGAATAATAATAGCATCTACCTAACAGGGTTATTGTTAGAATTAAAACTAGTAAAAAAATGCTTTTGCAAGTCACACTATATAAATTTTAATAACTTTATGATTAACATAAAACAAAATGAAATCTCCATGTCTTTGCCTCTACCCCCTATCAATGTCTACACTGGAACAATAAAAAAATTGTCAAATTTGTTTTTTTGATGATTTTCTATTTATCCTTTGAAAATGCAGGGACAGATAGAATAAACTGAATGAAGGTCTTTAGGTTTTTTTTTCCAAAGTAACCTTCTCTGTTCTTTCAAATCTAGAAGCCTAAAGATTAAAATCTATTTTTTTTTTCAAGCTCTCATTCACCTTAACCTTTCCCATTGTACAGGTAAGAAACTTTGAGGAGATTCTTATGCAAATGTACTCTGATTTGCCTCTTATAGTAACTATATCTTGGATTTGAACTACTGAAATTTTCAAGATAATGTTTTAGTTTTCAATATTATGAGCTGTGCTTCCCACTAGAAATGGATCTAGGGTCTCCACAAAAAGAAGACTATATATAATACTGGGAATGGAGAGGCATTATAAGGGGAATGTGGGGGCAAATTATCTTGATTGTTGTTCTCATTTGGACAAGATTTATGACTTCATTGATATAGGGTCCTCTATGTGAGAAAATTCCTTCTAGAGATGTAAATTAACAAGTGGTATTCGATTTATTAGCTTAGAGAATAACCTATGTACACTGAGAAATTGAATTACTAACTTAGATTGATATAGGCAGTATGTGTCTGCCATGGGACTTGAACATAAGTCTTCCTAACTCTTGACATAACTGCTTCTCACTGTATTAGGTTTACACCAATCAACTTATCAAGTATTTTACTTTGAGCTCATAAGGATAGTCAATATTTGCCATTTTAACTATTCCATAGTGTATAGCATAGATATTTACATATAGTAGATGCTTAATTCATCTTTTAGTGAAAATAAACAAATATTTAGTTCCTTTTCCTTGGATGGACACAGTCTAAGTCTGTTTATGGGAGGTTACAGGATCAATAATGAACTCATGTTCTGAAATTATTGAGTTTTCTGCTTCTGGTTGTTCTGTGTTTATATGATATCAGCACTGAAGATAAGTGGGTACCACATAGATAAAGAAATTGTAGAAGTCTGGTATTACAGTTGAACTCAGCAGGGAAAAGTCCTTGAGATTTATGGTGTTGGGGTATAGACTGAAAGAGAGGTAACAAAAGTTTGCTGACTCCTGCCAAATATGTCCTGTATGAAAGACCTTTGGAGATATGGTTCTGTATGCTGTCTTGTTTGCTTAGTTTGCCTGGAGGACACCTATTTTCTCATTATTGTCTAGAAATAAAAATGAAACTGAAATACCTACTCTGAAGTCTTCTCTCTTTTAATAACAATCACATCAACAGCAATACACATTTGGATTGAGATTTTCAAAGTGGTTTCCTTATAAAAAATCTTTTCCTATTGACAATATAAAGGGCCTATATAAACTCAGAACTTAGCAGTGGTCCCTGCTGGAGTCCAGAGTTTGGACCACAGTGATCCATGTTTCTAGGCAAGATGTTTGACATCAGTCTGTCTAAGAAGCCTGGAAAGTCCAGGGTGTCTGGGATTTTATCCCAAAGAGAGTTTGGGATTTGGAATTTGGGATTGGTTTACATTGCAATTGAGTTCAATTATCAATCTAATCCCCTTCCCCTCCTCTGGGATAAAGTTGGTATGAGGGGAAGATCAAACCCCACAGGATGAAGGATTAAATTCATATATTTCTGCTTCTACTTTTAAAAAGTAAATGGTTCTGTAAATAGTTAATCTATTAGTGATTAAATGGAATTGAGATGCATGAGACCTCATCTACACTATCAGTGGGAGCTGGAGTCATTGACAGAGTTTTGAATCACTTAAGGGTATCAGTGTGGCTTGTGGGGGGGTGGGGTGTGAAATGTAATACACCAAGGTATTGGCCCAAGGTACAATAGTAACAGCTTTTTTGTTCCCACTTAACAAATGAGGAAAATAAGGCTTAGAGGAGACTTATCCACAGTCTCATAGGTGATAAATGTTAGAATAAGATTGAATTCAGGGTTCTCTGATTACTGGTCCAATGAGGCTTCTACTTTAGTTTGTGGCTCCCTTTCTTAAATAGTTTTTTTTAATGTTGTTCAACAGCTTTTCCACTGAATTCATTAGGATTTATAAATATTCCCATGGGGAGGGGGGAAATAAAGGAATAGAAAGAGAGTACTTTAGTTGCTATTTTTCCTCTTATTCTGAAAAAAAGAAAAAAAGGAAAAAAGAAGAAAGGAACTTGGTTGTAAACTCAGGCAATAAAGCAACTACCTCTAATAAAAGCTTGATGAGTCAATGTCCTGAAAGACTGAAGCTAAATTGAATCTGGTAACATCAATTTTTAAAGCCATTGTTTTTACCATAATAAAATAAATATGGATCTCTTAGATCATTGTCCTCTTCTAAAGCTTTTCCTGCTCTATTATTGAATTTTTTGAGGCTTATTCCATATACTACACTATGAGTTCTAATATTTTCCATCCTAAACGTGAAAGTATTTTTCAATACCTAATTTGTGCCAGGTACTAGGTGAGAACCTTGCAAATATTATCTCATTGAATTGTCACAATTACCCTGGGATGTAGGCCCTATTATTATCCTGATTTTTTTAGTTGAAAAACTGAGGCTTACAGAGACTATGTGACTTGCACTGGGTCACAAAATTATTGAGTGTATAATATTTGCATTTGGGTCTTCTTGATCCCAGACCTAATGCTCTATCTAATTGAGTCACCTAGCTTCCTGTAAAGGATCATAAAATCATAGAACTGGAACTGAAAGCCTTTTCTAAGGTCATCTAGTCCAGTAACCTCATTTTATAGGTGAGGAAACTGAGGCTTACAATGTTAAAATGTCTTGCTCAAGGAATTTGAACACAGAATCCAATGCTTGTCCTCAATTTCCTCTTAAAATCTCTAGCTTCCTTCAAGCCTCAGTTTAATGGTGATCCCATACCCTACCTTCCTAACTTCCACCATCATGAAATGTGCCTTCTCTGAAATTGTATTGACTTTGTATGTTTTGCATTTTGTTATCTCTATACATGTTGTTCTCTCCAAGGAATATAAATTCATTAAGAAAGGGACTTTTGCCATTTCTCTCTATGTATTCCCAGAACTAAGTACAGAGCCTGACATACTATGGCCATTTAATAAATGCTTGCTACACTATTGAATGATGGCATTAATTATAGTACAATATGAGGGAGGTCAGAAGTTCTATCTGCCTGAAGATTCCTCTCCTACCAATCTGACCTAGATCTTGACATGTTTTATAAAGGACAACTTTGGAAAGTAGACTATTAAATTGTGAATACCAGAGATGGAACTAGGTGCATACAAAAGATAAATAACCTAGGATATAAAATACATAGGGAAACAATGAAATACATAATTTTTAGAAGACAGAGATTTGCAGCTTTCAAACATTGCCTTGAGAATATATATCTTGACTTAGCATTCACAAAAAAAGCTAATATTGACTCCCCATAAAGAGTTCCCAAGAGTTCTGGAACTTGCATCTTCTTCTCCATGTCTCTATCCTTGACCACCTCTAATAACTATGCTTTTTAAAATCTTCTGCATCCCAGAAAGTCCTTCCTTTCACCTTAGCCCCCGTCAGAATTCTTAGCTACTCTGTAGCTAAGCATGAAACTTTCTCAGAAATGTAATCCAAGGAATGTCTTTGATATTCAATATATTTTTGGTTTCCAAAATCATGAAAAATAGTTTTAGAAATTTTCCTTTTCTTCCACTATGAACACATTAGCACAAATTAGCTTACCAGATTATTGGTCAGGGAATAGAGAATAATTCCCTAAGTGAATAGAACATAGGACATATAAAATTTGGGGTGAGAAAATTATAAAAGATAATCAGCATGATTTAAAATAAGTTAGTTGACTAATCATAGAACAGAATTGGGATTTCCTATGTGTTCAGTCTCATGTACATCTCACTATAAGCCTTCAGTGAGACTTGATATCTTGGAAATAAATAAGAAGAGAATGTATGTATCCTAGGACACATGATGCTGGATGAGTATCTTTTTATTCTTTTCTTTAACTTTCTTTTAGGAAGATCAGGAATTGGTTTTAGAGAGGAATATAAGGAGTTTTAAAAAGAATTGGGAATTGACTAATTTTCTGTCTTCTGAAGATGAAGAAAGAAGAAATTAACATAAAGCATTAAAAGTTAGATATTGCGAGGTATTAGTTTAATGTTACAAAGGTTAATTTAGACCAGATTCAGTTTCTGTCTCTGTCCCTGTCTATTTTTGTGTCTCTGTCTCTTTCTCTCTATCTCTATCTCTATCTCTCTGACTCTGTCTGTCTGTCTGTCTGTCTGTCTGTCTGTCTCTCTCTCTTTTCTCTCTTTCTTGCTCTCTCCATAAATAATATATGTAGATTATAGCTATAGTTCTTTCTGTATGCACATTCATATGTGTGTATGCACATATATGTTAACAGGGTGTGCTGGTATATGTTTAACAACTGACTGGAAAAATTATGCTTATGATACACTTTAAGTTTATCTATATCATAAATATATTCACCCATCACTTTTTAATGTTTATAACATAAACAAAACAATAAATCATCTTGATTTATGTTATTTATACATATATCATCTCATTTGATTCCTGCAATACTGGTAATTTCACAATCAGCTTTTGTGAGACAGTATAAGTTGACTGGAATACACCACTTCCTTCATGCACGCTATGGTCCAACCATATTTGCATTTTTACTGTTTCTCACATAATTTGAGAGTTCTCATCTTTGTACCCAATAGAAAGAGCACTGGCCTTGGAGTCAGCTGGGTTCAAGTCCGGCCTCAGACACTTAATAAGTACCTAGCTGTGTGGCCTTGGGCAAGACACTTAACCCCATTTGCCTTGCAAAAACCTAAAAAAATGTTCTTTGTACCTAATACCCACTCCTTCTTTGTCTTCACTTCTTAGAATAGACATTCTTAAACATTGCCTTTTATGGATCTTTTTAGTAGTCTTGTAAAGGAATAAAATAAAATATATAGAATTACAAAGAAAAGAAATTATCCTGAAATGTGGTTATCTACATCATTTACTTAAATAGAATAAGTTCTTGAACCCCAGGTTAAGATCCCATGTCTTAGAAACTTGTGTTCTTTATGAATCTGGTCAGTTCTTCCTTCTTTTTAAAAAAAAAAATTATTATTTAAGGCAATGGGATTAAGTGATTTGCCCAAGGTCACACAGCTAGGCAATTATTATGTACCTGAGGTCAGATTTGAATTCAGGTCCTCCTGACTCCAGGAGTGTCCAGTGCACTATCCACTGGGCTACCTCTGCCCCCAATTCTTCCTTCTAATGAGGATTTTTTTAGGGATCCTCTCACCAGCTGCTAATGCATTCCCCTTTCAAAAATTGCTGTTTTGTCTATTGGATGTCTATTTTGCCTATATATGTATAATTTATGTCCTACCACTATAAATTCTTTGAAGGAAGGATTTCTTTGCTTTTTGCTATTATATTCCCTGTTTTTAGCACAGAATCTGGCAAATAATAGGCACTTAATAAATGCTCATTGATTGTTAAACTTCCATTTCCTAATATCTTCATGTGAAGCAATGGAAAATTGAAAATAAAAGAAAGCACACAACTTCATGGTTTGGCATGGCAGGAAGGAGATGGACAGAATAAACTAGAATATATGATCTTAGATCAAGAAGGTATCCTAAGTAGTCATCACATTCAACCATCATATTCTACAAATGAGATAAAATATCTTGTTCAAGGTCATATAATTAGAAAGGAATGGGAATTAGTCAATGTTTTCTTGTGAATAAAGCTCTGAACTTAGAATCAGAAGGTCTGGGTTCTGCCCCAACTCTGATGGTTAACGCTTGAATAAATCACATCACCCATGTAGGCTTTCATTTTTTTTTTTTATCTAGGAAATGAGGAAGTTGAATCTGGTAACCTTGGGTATCCCTAAAAACTCCAAATTGATGATCCTGTCTCTCAGTCCTGTGCTCTGTCCACCATACTATATAAACAGGCCTCATTTCTCAAGGTTTTGTTTTATTTAGCTTCTTGAATAGGACATATGTCTAAGAGTCTTTTGCTAACAAAATAAGTTTCATGAATGCTGAGGTTATGAGATTGCTTAGTTTCAAACTTTCAGTGGGAGCCCTAGTGCCAAATAGCTTGGTCAGCCTGCTTCTGTAGGCTGTATCTCCTTGCTTGAGCATCAGGCTTGGAAGAAAGGAGAAAGGTTCCTGGAAAGATCAAGGTCAAGGACACAAGAAACAGGAAAGTTTCTGATACCTGGAGTCCTAGAGAAATCATCATCATCACCATCATAATGATATCTGATAATTATGTAATGTCCATAACTTCTCTTAATCCTTTCCTTGTGAGACAGAATAATAAAAGCTGACCTTTATGATGTTCTTTAAAGAGATTTATACATATATCAACTCATTTGATCCCTGTAACATACTGAGGAGGTAGTTACTATAGCTATTGTTATCTTCATTTCAGTTATGAGAAAACTGAGGCTCAGAAAAATGAAAATTACTTGACCATTTTCACTTTCATTATGTTCCAAAAACTGTATTTGAATCTGGTTTTTCCTCTAAATTTCAAGACAAGCACTTTTCATTTTATCAGTTGCTAATAGGTAGAACATGTAACAAAATATTCATCTTAAAAGGAGGGGAAAAAGTGCCTTGCTTGAGAAGGGGGGGGGTGATTTGGGAGGAATTGAATCTGGATTTGAATTCAGACTATCATGTAGTTTCTGGTGTCAACCAAATCCCACTTTATCAATCAATTCTAAGATAGATTGTGTCTCATGTTAATACAGCAGGATTTAAATGCATGTCCAGATCAATTAAAATGGTGTCATTCTTACAGAAGATAGTAGGGATCTGCTTCTAGAAAGCAGGAGAATGCAATCATTCTGCATAATTTTATTCATATCTGGGAAGTCTTTTCTCATTGGCTTTATAACCAGAAATATATATCTTTTTAAAATAATCTGATTAAGTACCTCTCTTTCCATCATTGGTTGTTGTGTTTTTGTTCATCTTTCATTCTCAGAGGACCAATGACATCAGGAAGGTAATGTCTTGACTTGCAAATGAATTGGATTTAAGTAAGGCAAAACTGTACAAAATCATCAGCCTTATTCCATCCTCCAGAGTCATCGGAGTCCAATGACAAGTCATAAGTCAAAACAAACTGGCAATGACAAGTCATAAGTCAAGATTACCAGCAATAACCAGATTTTTATAATTCATTTTTTGAAAGGAAATGGGGTTAAGTGACTTGCTCAAAATCCCTCAGCTAGGTAATTATTAAGTGCCTGAGGTCAGATTTGAGCTCAGGTCCTCCTGACTCATGAGTTATATGAATGAAAGACTCCCTTACTCAGAGCAAGTGATATGACAAAATTAGGTAAAGGAGGAAAATCCACATGTCTTCTTTCACCTTCTTTAGGCCAAATGGTCTCAAAAAACAGTTTAGGATTTTTTAATTTTTTTAGGTTTAGGTAAAGGAAAAACTTTCTTCAATCTAGAGTTTGAGCCACAGGGATACAGGAGCCAAGGAAATTAGCTCAGGTGCTGCATCTAAAAACCAACAGAGAAGCCTAGATGGATGATGGTCCAGGATGTTAACCTAGTGAGGATTTGAACTTGAAACTGATAGAACTAATGCTATATTTAAATTGAGCTAAACTATAAATTTAATAATTCTTCCTTCCCCATAGATTAATGTGGTATAGAGGATATTATGCCTCCCAGGTGCAGTGAACTGGTCTTGGAATCAGGATGGAAATTCATATCCAGTCTTGAACACTTGACACATGTTAGTTGTGTGACCTTGGGCAAGTCATTTAACCCTAATTGCCCCATATAGAGAGTCATCTCCAGTTTCCTTGATTCATATCTGGCCATAGGACTCAGATGACTGGAAAAGAAAGTGAGGTTTGTGATTTGATACAGCAAACCCTCATTCAAATCCAATTCATGTGCTTGTCATGGCATCACTTCCCTGATGTCATGGTCTTCCTTGAGAATGAAGGACAAACATCATCGTTATTATAATGCCTCCCAAGCTTAGAGATAAAGCATATGTTTGTTCTTGCTATTCCTTCATAACAAATATTCTTTTATAAAAACTAATCTGAGATTAAGTGTTTAAATGGAATTGGGCCTGCTAGTCACTGTCACATAAAAGGGCAAGAGCACATCATCAATGTAAAGCTCAAGAAAATGGCCAGAGAGCAGTAATTCCTTCAACCATGTCACACTATTGGAAAAATATGGAGGGGGAAGGATGGGGAAGGTAAGCAGATCTGATCCCCCCAGACAATGGGGTAAAAGTAACATGTGTTACATTTAGATAGTCTTGGAGATTTAAAAAAATATTTCACCATAATATTGAAAGTGTAAATTTGGCCATCTCCCATCAAAAATCAAAAACCGGGGCTCAAGGATATTAAATAAATTATGCCAGCTCATACAGCTGATAGAAATAAGAAATGAAATTCAATCTCAGGTCTCTCAGTGCCCTAGCAGGAGTCTGGAGGCCAAAGTATGCTCCAGTCCATCCATTCCTAGGATAATTTTCAAAGGGTAGAGGAAAGTAGTAGATAAACCAATCATAGTCTATAGGTTACAGAGTTTATTTGATTCTTAATGACTTTATAGATGAATAAAGGCTGCAGAAGCAACAGTTATGGATTTGAGGAGGAATAGGAACTGGAATATTCAGAATTAAAATTTTAGTTAGAACTTCTGGCCAAGATGGCAGAGAGAAGACAGGCACAGTTCTAAAGTCTCCTGATCTCTTCCCCATCTATCACATGAAACAAACCTCTTAAAAAAAGAAATCCGACCTACAAAACCCAGCAAGAAAAGCCAAGAGAAAGAACATCTACCTCAGGATTTGTCTCCTGCAACAGCTTTGGCTGAATCCAGGCGGGTGAGTCTGGGCTCAGAGGGAGGATCAGCCTGGGATCAGCCAGATTAACAGCTGAATTGGAAGCAGGCGTCTGAGGGCCAGAGAGCCAGACCTGCTGGATCAGCGGTGGGGCTGGACAAAAGGGGCTTGGGTTCATAGGGAAGCAGAGGCGCTGGTGTTGGTGCTGTCCCCCTGGGGCTCAGGGACCAGGCTGGGGGAAGAGTTCTGGTGCAGGAGAGCTACAGACACCATCCCTAGGCTCCTGGGGTCTGAGAAACTCTGAGGGCACGCCTCCATTGCACAGAGGCCTCTTCCCAAACAGATGCAAACTACTTCTGCCTCAGGCCCAGGTGTGTGAGCAAAAGAACTAGCCCAGTGGAGGAATGACCTCAGGCCAGGGAAAAGCCCACCATTGACTGAAGGCAAAAGAATTCAATAGTTCCAACTTCTCCCTTTAGGCAAAGGGAGGCCTCTCAACCAAGGTCACAGACACTCCAGAGAGGGCAATCAGCACCTCCTACTGGCCGGCCAGAGAAATTGGACTCAGTAAAGCCTTTAGAGATCCCAAGCCCAGGTGAACCAGCCCCCCCCCCCCCAACTCAAGGTCTTAGCATAATGAAGAAGGGTCAGCGGAAATGTGTATCCATAGAAAAATTCCTGGAAGGGAAAGACCCCAACTCAGAGAGACCTGGAACCTCTGAGGAGAATACAATCTGGTCTCCAGCACAGAAAGACTTCCTTGAAGAAATAAGGAAGGAGCTTAAAAATTTGGGAGAGACAATTAATACCTTGCAACAAGAAAACAAAACCTTAGAAAGTACAATTGGACAAACACAAAAGGAGAATAAATCTCTCAGATCATCAATTGGACAATTACAAAATGAGAATAATTCTTTCAGATCCTCAAATGAGCAAATGAAAAAAGAAATTAATTCTCTCAAAACCTCAACTGGTCAAATGGAAAGCTCTTTCAAAAGTAGAATTGACCAATTGGAAAAGGAGTTGCAAAAGGTTAATGAAGAAAACTCCTCTGCAAAAACAAGAATGGAAGCTACAGAAACTAATGACTCCATGAGACAGCAAGAGTCAGTTAAACAAAATCAAAAAATTGAAAAAAATAGAAGCAAATGTAAAACACCTCATCAACAAAACCACTGACCGTGAGAATAGATCAAGGCAGGGCAACCTGAAAATTATAGGACTTCCTGAAAACATTGAAGAGAAAAAAAAAGCCTGGACTTAATATTACAGGATCTAGTGATGGAAAACTGCCCTGATATCATGGAATCAGAGGGCAAAGTATTTATTGAAAGAGTACATCGATCCCCACCAGAAAAAGATCCTAAAATGAAAACACCAAGGAATGTTGTGGCCAAACAGCAGAACTATCAGATAAAAGAGAAAATCCTGCAACCAGCCAGAAAGAAACAATTTAAATATCAAGGAGACACGGTAAGGATCATGCAGGACCTGGCCGCATCAACTTTAAGGGATCAAAGGGCTTGGAATGAGATATTTCGAAGAGCATGGGAGCTTGGAATACAGCCAAGAATCTATTAAACGTCTTTTACTTTGAACTCAGGTCCTCTTGACTCTAAGTCCTGTACTCTAGCCACTCATTGCATCACTTTGCTGCCCCTGCAAGATCCCAGTGTATTCCTGGCTAAAATCAAAACCTCAAATCTTAAAAAAAGGATAAAATGTATCCATCTGGTTCACAAATTGCCAAAGACCACAGGGATATGCTCTTTTGTAAAATGAAAATAATCATACTTATTCCACCTACTTCACAGTGCTAATGAATGGGTTCATTGCAACAAACATTGATGAAGTATCTACTATATAAAGGTCCTTGTGTCATTTGTTGGAGGGATAAAGAAAGTCATAAAAAAACTGTACTCAAATAAACCCTTCTTACTACCTTTTGAGGGAGGTGGGGAATATGTATACATACACACTGAATAGGAATCACTGAGATGCAGCGACCCAAAATGTCAATGCAATTGAAGATTCCATTCTACTCTGCTTATGTCAAACATCTTCTGAATTATCATATTTGCTTTTGGGCACTATAGTTTAAGGAGGAAAAGGAGGGTAACTAGGATGGTGAAGGACCTTGACAATGTCATATACCATTTAATTGAAGGAATTAGGAATATTAATCCTGAAGTTAAGGTATGAATACTCCAAGTATTAAAGATGCAATCACGTAGTAGAGGAAAAACAGTTATTCTATTTCTGCCTCACAGGGTAGTATGAGGATATGTGAAGATTTGATATCTGGACAAACTTTTCAACAATTAGAGCTGTCCAAAAGTGGAATGAACTAACTGTCTCTATTGTTGTGAGATGCTCCTCATTAGAGATCTTCAAATAGGCACTCAATGAGTACTTGCTGAATTTGTCTTAGAGAGGATTCTATTTGTGTATGAATTGAAGAAGATGATCACTGAAGTTCCTTCCAACTCTCAAGTACTGTGAGTCCACTATTCACTAAAAAAGAATATCTGTAGGTAAAAGAAAATGTTTAGTTTAGTAAACAAAACAAGGGCAGAGACAAAGAGAGACAAAGACAGAGAGACACAGAGAAAAAGGCAGAAATTGACAGAGACACAGAGAAGCAGATACAGAGAGAGGCAGGGCAGAGAGAAATCAAGAGACCAATTAACAGAGACCCAGAAACAGAGGCAAGGAAAGGCAGCGAGAGACACAGAGAGAGTCACAAGAGAGAATGTACATTTATTAAGCTTACTTTATGCCAGCAATGAGTTAAGTACTACTGCTAGAAATAGAAGTAGGAATGATATAACCACCTGTCCTCAAAATTCTCTAATGTTGACTTGAAATTTATTAATAAGAACAGTGGAAAACACATACACACACACACACACACACACACACACATATATATAAACACAATATGTATGTATGCTATATACATACATGCAATATCCATTATATATACACTTATGTACGCACACACCACACATAAATAGAAAAATAATTTTGAGACAAAGACAATAGCTAATCTCAGTGTCATTTATTAGAATGGCTAATCTTTTTTGGACCAATGGGTTAATTTACCACATGGGTCTTCTTTGTGCCTTTAATTCTTGTCCTTTAGCAAATGTGTCTTCAGAGATTGGTGCAGCCACTTTATGAGCACAGAAACTGGTACAAAAGTGAAACTGTTGGAAGCCCAACTTTCCTCTAGGAAGTAGGATCTGTGAAATGAATATTTACTCAAGGTTACTCCAGCTCTGCAGGTAGGGAAAAACAACCCTGTAGAGCATTTAAATAAGCAATGTGAGAATTTCTTTTGTTTTTATTGACAGGAGCTTTGCTTCTCACTTATTAATCTGAGTGTTGGCATGAAGGTGAAGGGGCAGAAAGAAATAGACTCATAGGAGATTCTTGTAGACACCTGGTGAGGCATCAAAAGGCTAAGCTATTATCTCTTTCAAATAACATTTTACCCATCATTTTTCTGATCTTTTGAAGTAAAGACATGTTTAAACCATGGGGAGTCTATGATGGCTGCCTTCCCTGGAGGTTCATTAATAAGCAGGGGCAAGAAGCACAGGGGAAGAGAGACAGTTCATTACTTTTAAACACCCCACTGACACTGGGCCAGGAAACATTCCCAAATTGATTAACTTTCAAAAGGTAAAGTGAAGCACTCAGATTCCCTTTCCCTTAATTTTTCTAAATTTGGATACTTCAGTTGTGCAGATGTGAGTTACAAAGAGGAAAAATGAAGGAAGAAGGGAACATGAGATGGGGAGTGGGGGTGGGGAGAAAGGATAGGATGCAGAGAAGATTGATATGAGGCAGAGAGACAGAGAAAGCAGAAAGGAAAAAAAAACAGTAGAGAGATAGACACTATTTTCTTTACCTCCTGAAGCAGTCTAGGCAGAGTGAATGAATATCTATTGGAAGATACCTATCTGTTAGGCTTCCAAAAAAAAGCAAAACTGTCCATTTTACTTTATTCTCAAAGGTATTTGAGTAATGTGAGAGAACAAGTGTTCCCTCATTCTCCCAGTCTCCCACAGTAGTAGCATGGAAGTTTATCTTTGATTCCTCCCCCTTAGAGATTGCTTCAAAGGCAATAAAGGAGGTAACAAAACATTATGGGGTTACAATATGCTTTATTTGAGAGTGATTATGATTCAATGGAAAGAGCAATAGTAGATTTTTAATTAGGACTTCTTTGCATCCCACCTTTGCCATTCACTACCTGTATGAACTTGGGTAAGGTACTTAACCTGTTTGGAGTAGCTAGGCAGGGAAAGGAATAGAGTACTGACCTTAGAGTAGGAAAGCAGTTTGAATCTAGGCTCAGACACTTGACTCTTACTAGCAGTGTGACCTTGGGCAAGTCACTTAACCCTTATTGCCTTGCATCCAGGACCACCTCCAATCATCCTGATTCCTATCTGGTCCCTGTATCCAGATGACTCTGGAGGATAAAGCCAAAGTCATGTGCTTGTTATAGTATCACATCCCTGATGTCATGATCTTCTTCAAAAAAATGGAGGACAAATATTAACCTGTTTGAGTCCCAGGTTCCTTACTGTAAAGAAGCCACATCTTTTCTAATGTTTTGAAGTCCTTTCCAGCTCTAAATTTCTATTACTAAGGAGGTAGGTGTGTTGAGGTTCTGCATGCTTTTGTGATTGGAAAATATAAAGGGTAGGTGGTTTGAGAAGGTCAGCCTGAGAAAAGAAAAGGGAGGGTGTGTGGGATGGGAACTAGAAGGGAAGGGTAAAAATGTGATTGGGGGTCTATAGAAGAGGAGACAAAAAGGGGCTTTTAGTTTTAGCGAATTGGCAATGTTTGGGGGAAATCACAGATATTGTTCAGTTATATAACATCATCTTGACTCTTGGCTCAGTCATACCTGGACAGGAAAGATACCTATGAGTAGCAAGAGCCCCAGAAGTTAGGTGTCAGGGAGGAAATGGATTTGCGTGCCATATTTCTGGAGAGGATAAAAAGAAGCTATGGAAATTAACCCCAAAATGAATCCATCCCACACTCACCCTTTTCCTCTGGAGAACCTACCTTTAATAATGAATGGGGAATTTGGATACTCCTTCTCCCCCCACTAAATTAGTGTTTTTAATTAATTAATTAATTAATTCTACTTGCATTCCTGGCAACAATTTTACTAGTTGAGCTGCCCAAAGTCTAGCTTCTGGATAAGTAGACTCTGCTGTGCTCACATATTCCTGACCACCCTGAAACAGCCAACTTACTAAATAATCATTAAGTGGCAAGTCTATTGAGGATACAAAATTATTATGGATATGTTGTGTTTTCATAAATACAGGGGCACTCCTGAATGAGCAAACTCCCTCTACCAGCATCTTTTTTGCAACTCATATTCTTAGAGAATCTCCTAAAGCACTGAGAGGTTAAGGATTTGCCAAGGTCAAGTTTTTTTTCCTCTAAAGTCCTTTCTATCTCCAAAAATTATTCTAAGTCAGTTGTTTCCATTCTACTAATTCCCTTATCCAGATAGTTCACAAAGCCAAATTTTCCCTACTCTGAGGCTGGTTCTCTGTACCCTATACCACTTTTCCTCTCAAAAGTTTCTGACAGCAAAATTATTATTATTTTTCATTAGAATGTTTCCTGGGAGAAAAGTTGGGCTTTTGGCATATCAAATTCCATGAATACCCATAATATGTAAGAAACTATCTGAAATCAAAAAAATCAAACCAAATAGCTGACAATTTTGATAACTACTTTATTTTTTCCACTTGTGCATAAAAGTTGAAGGAAGAGATCTAAAATAACTTCTGGATGTCTAGGAGATCAATTAAGAGATAAAGTACACAGATGTTTGGATAAGGGAATTATTGGAATGGGAGCATTTGAATTTGAATTGCATAATTTTGAAGTTGGATCGGACTTTAGAGGAAAAAATGGGATCATCTGGGTTCTATTTCTAAGAGGGCAAATACTACAGGTTGTACTGATGGTTATTAATTTTCATCTTGAATTCATGGTAGGGTCTAGGTAGAACATGGCATCACATTCTAAAATGCAAGGTCTCTAAATTCTCTCAGTTTCAGAACATAAATGTTGTGCTGGGGTTACAGAAGAACCATATAGGGCTTATTTGGTAGATAACACTTATAGAAAAATCAGCAGAAGGATCAAAGACAGAGTTATCAGAGATCAAGAATCCACAGAGAAGGCAACTAATTGGGAAAGTGGATAGAGCACTGGCCCTTGAGTCAGGAAGAGCTGAGTTCAAATCCAGGCTCAGATACTTAATAGTTTCCTTAGTTGTGTGACATTGGGCTAGCCACTTAACCCCATTGCCTCAAATAAATTTTAAAAAATTAAAAAAAAGAATCAATGGATAAAATGCCAATGTTCAAGATGTCAGAAATAGGTGGGAAATTAGCAACAGGTAGGAGATCAGTAAATCTAGGTACTTAATTCAAAAGCCAAATAACATGCAATTATCAGAAGGCAGAAAAAGGCAAAAATCTAAAATTCAAGCAAACAAATTAGGTATAAACACCAACAAACAGTGTCCTGAGCTAGGGATTTCTTATATACATCCTTCTAGGTCAGAAACTGGCTCCAGACATTGATGGGTCTAAACCCATGGGTATGAGTCTGGAAGTTGCTGCTTATCACTAGGGGAATAATGACTAATTCTTATGTTCTGCCAACAAACTAGATGAAGATTCCATGGAGAAGATATCTGAGGCTGGATTTTTCCAAGGGACTACAGGGATGACAAATAGTTTTTTACTCTGATCTGAGTAGGAGCAAAGTGTTTAGAAATCAAAATAAATTTTCTGGAAAAACAAAAACAAAGCAGAAGCTCCCACATCCTGGAGTTATAGAGAAAATAATATCTACAAACAATTATTCTTCACTCTTCTTTTGTCATCTTGGTGTCAACAAAAGGAGAAAGACTGGGATGGCATAGGGACACAAAGTCTCTTTTTATCTTTAAATTATCTTTAATCTTCATTTGTTAAATACTGATTATTGAGGGTGAGGGAGCAGTTGCATGGCACAGGCAAGCCAGATTGACTTTATTTTTTTAATTTTTTAAAAATTATTTATTCTTATTTTGTACAAATAATGTTTTTATACATTACTAAAATATACTTGTTTAAGAGTAAACATAATACCCCCTCGCCCCAAAAAATATAGACCCGCATGAGCAATAAAGAGGAGAGAAAAAATTAAAATTAAACTTAATAATAATAATAATAATAAAATGTGCTTCAGTTTGTGTTCCAACACCACAAGCTCTGTCATGGATGGATCACATTCTTTATGATAAGTCCATCAAAAGTTACTTCCATATTTTTCCACCATTGCCATTGCTGACCGCAACTCCCTAGATTCATACTTCTCCATGACCATGTACTATATTTTCTCTCTCCTTTCACTCTATCTATGCTGTAGGGTAGCTGAGTGGCACAGCAGGCAGATCCCCAGTCCTGGGGCCAAGAGGCCCTGAGCCCACATACCACCCTTGATGCCCAGCATCCACCTGGCCCTAAGGTCCTGGACAGGCCATCCAATCCCAGCCCCTTGCAAGAAGTAAAAAAGAAAATGTGTTATATCTGACCACTCCCCCCCCCCCCATGGTCCATCCTCTCCTCCATCACTCACATCCCCCCTTTTCCCCTGTCCCCCTTTTCTCCTTCTTACTACAGATGTCTATACCCCCATTGAGTATATATGCTGTTTCCTCTCCTAGCCTCCTGTGATGAGAGCAGATTCCCTCATTTCCCCCTTTCCTTCCCCCCTTCCATATCATTGCAATAGGTCATTGTAATGAAGAAAAATCTTATCATATGAAATATTTCAGCCTATTCATCCTCTCCTTTTTCTTTCTCCCATTACATTTCCATTTTATCTATTGACTTCATTTTTACACAACAATATATCTTCAAATTCAGTTTTCTCCTGTGTTTCATCTATAAAGGCTCCTTCTCCTTGCTCTATTAAGTGAGAAGGTTTATATGAGTATAATCAAAAATATTTTTCTAAACAGGAATACATGTAGTTGATCATCATTAAGTCCTTCATATTTTCCCCTTCTCCCTCTATGCTTCACCTGAGTCCTGTATCTGAAGATCAAACCTTCTTTTCAGCTCTGGCCATTCCAACAGGAACATTTGAAATTCCCCTGGTTCATTGAAAGTCCATCTTTTTCCCTGGAAGAGGTTGTTCGGTTTTGCTGGGTAGTTGATTCTCAGTTACATTCTAAGCTCTTTGCCTTCTGGTATTATATTCCAAGCCCTACCAGCTTTTAATGTAGTTGCTGCTAAGTCCTGTGTGATACTGACTGCAGCTCCACAATATTTGAATTGTGTCCTTCTGGCTGCTTGTAATATTTTCTCTTTGACTTGGGAGTTCTGGAACCTAGCTATAATATTCCTGGGGGTTGGTTTTTTTGGATCTCTCTCGGGGAGATTGGTGGATTCTCTCCATTTCTATTTTTCCCTCTGCTTCTAGGATATCAGGGCAATTTTCCTGTAGTAATTCTTGAAAATGATATCAAGGCTCTTTTCCTGATAATGACTTTCAGGTATTCTGATAATTTTTAAATTCTCTTTCCTAAATCTATTTTCCATATCTGTTGTTTTTCAATGAGATGTTTCACATTTTCTTCTAATTTTTCATTCTTTTGGTTTTGAAGTATTATGTCCTGATTTCTCATAAAATCAGCAACCTCCCTCAGTTCCATTCTTTGTCTGAAGGATTTGTTTTCCTCAGATAGCGAAAGCTTTTCCATCTGGCCAATTCTGCTTTTTAAAGCAGTCTTCTCCTCAATAACTTTTTGAACTGTTTTATCCATTTGACCTATGTTGGTTTTTAGCATGCTATTTTCTTCAGCATTTTTTTTTATTTCCTTGACTAAGCTGCTGACGTCTTTTTCATGTTTTCCCTGCATTTCTCCCATTTCTTTTCCCAATTTTTCTTCTATCTCCCTCACGTGATTTTCAAAGTCTTTTTTGAGGTTTGCTATAGCCTGAGCCCAATTTTTGTTTTTCTTGGAGTCTTAAATGCAGGAACTTGTATTTCCTCATCTTCAGATTGAGTGTTTTGATCCTTCTTGGGATCACAGTCAAAGTATTTCTCAATGGTGTTCCTCTTTTTTCCTCTGCTTACTCATTTCTCCAGCCTGTTCCTGGTTTTGGGGTGCTTCCTGAGCTTTTGAGATTAGTGGGACACCCCCACAGGGATCTCCATGTGTAAGACTCTGTCTTCCCTCCTGGTCTGTGAATGAGCACAAGCACATCCCTCTGCCATGGGGCTGAGGTGAGGGGGAGCCTGCTGTTCTATGGGGGGGCTTAGACTGTGATCAGGATCTGAATGTGGTCAGAACCCCAGAGTCCTGTTCCAGGGACAGAGGATAGAGTTCAGCAGGTTCTCTCCACTCTGTTCCCTAGGCTCAGCACTCATGCACTGGGGGCTCCTGCTTACCTGCTGGCTGCTTCCTTTTCCTGGCTCTGGGCTGCCACGGCCAAGCTGCTCACTGTATGCCTTTGGGGCTGGGCTTCATGTGCTCACTCTGGCAGAGGTCCCCCGCAATCCCCCAAGTTGTGCTCAGTGCTTGCTGGGGTGTAGATCAGGAAACTCCCCTGATGCTGTGAGCCATAGCTCCCAGTGTCCTGGGGCTGCCTCTGGGAGGCTGAAGTTCCTTTGCTCTGGTGGGCTATCCCTCCAACCCCGTGGAGCAGAGCCTTTTCACTCTTTTCCAGGTTACCTGGGGCTGGAGAACTGTCTCACTGGGTCCCTCTGTGGATTCTGTCTCTTGAAAATGTAGTTAGAGTCCTCAGTTTATAAGTTTTGATTGAGAGCACCTAAGAGACAGTCCTCTCCTATTGTCATCTTGGCTCTGCTGGAGACAAAGTCTTAAAGGATGATATGACCCCTTTTTAATAGATTATATAAAGAGGCAAATGAAGACATTGAATTTGAAGTAAAGAAAAACAATAAAATGCTGGTTATGTTATTTACTGAGACTTTGGAAGAGTCACTTGACTTTGTCACTTGTTTCAACCTCCCTTCTACTTTTAAATTTCATTAGAGAAAGAGAAATTAGGTTATATTCTCAAGATTTTTTGAGTCAAAAGACCAACATTTTGTTAATTTGACACTCTTATTGAGTAACCCTTATGAGCAAAGCACCAATTTAAATACTGAGGAAAATATAAAGGTGAATCAGATATGGTATCTGCCCTCAAAGGTCTTAGAGGTTAGTCAAACTTACAGTTTAGTCAAAGGGATAAGAGCCAGAAGAAGAATTTTGCAATGTTCTTTGCATAATGTTAAAAGGAGGGTTTATTCCAGCAGTAACAAGAGTTGTAAAAATAACTGCATTTCTTGTTATTAGTGATTGTGTTTGAAGAGTTTAATTTGAGAACAGGAAGAGCAGAAAGTCAGAGGGATAGTCACTTGATTCCACTCATTTTGGATATTGAATGTTAAGGGTGATATGAGAAAATCAACATTTATGTTTGTTCTTGATAATGGGTGATATTATGGGTCTATTTTCATGGGGTTAGACATCTATTTTTAGTCTTTTATTCTTTGATTTACTCCTTCTATATGAATCTTTGTTGTTGAGTCATTTTGGTCATTCCATACTCTTTGTGACCCCATTTGGGGTTTTCTTGGTACAGGTACTGGAGTGGTTTGCCATTTTCTTCTCCAGCTCATTTCACAGATAAGGAAGCTGAAGTGAGCAGAGTTAAGCGTAGCTAGTAAATTTATGTCTTGAACTCATGTTCTTTTGGGGGAGAACAATGCTCTATGCATTGTAGCACCAAACTGTCCACCACAAGAATTACCTGCTACAATGGAAACCTTTGGATTTGGAATTTGAGAGCCTGTTCACTTCATGTCCCTGGGCCTTAGATTCCCCACATGTAAAATAGGTAGATTAGTTAAAATGATTGCTTAGGTATCTTTCAGCTATAAAATCAGACCAACCCACCAAAGACAGTAAAAGTTCCAAACCTGTATTTCATTCTTACTATTGACCATCCACTGACTTCTAGAGACAACAAAGGTTTTATCACATCTTGTTGAGACATCTTTTTACCTATCTGAAATAACAATAATGTCAACATATAATAACAACAGTAACATTGATCCCTCAAAGCCCAATCCATTGTCCATGTCATAGATAGAGGAGGGGTGTATTTGGAGGTGGTACAGTCAATGACAAAGAAAACAAATGCCAGCTAAGGGCATATCTAGCTGTCATTATGGACCCTGAGACCATTAGAGTCCCTGTGAACGCTGGGCAGTAACCCTGAAACACAGACCAATTGGGTCCTGATGATGTTGTTGATTAAGCTAGCAACCTACCCAGTGTGAAGAAATTGCTCCCATGATTTTAAGAAAAAGATCGACTCTATTTTGATGCACAGATTGACATGAAAAACAGAAGCAAGTGGAGCTTCTTTGTATTTTGGTACAATAAAAAAGAAAAGATAGATTGGAATCAATTTTAAATACCAATAAGCTACATGCTAAAAAGGTTGCAGCAGAGGTAGTACTGACCACTTAAACAAACAAACCACAAATGCAAATGAAACGCATTTAAGACATGAATTCTTTCATTAATATCAATATTATATCATAATGAAATTGGAAATGGGGAAACATTTTATCAGTTACAGTCAAAAGTTTCATATTGTTTTGTGCTAATACAGTTCCAAGTGCCACAAAATATATTGCCAGAACAGTTCAGAGAAAAACCAGAATATTAATTTCTACAATAACATTAATATTATAAAGCAAACATATTTTAAGGTTTATATGAATTGATAAAGATTAAATGAGCCTAATCAGGAGAATGAATAACATACTAACAACAGTACAAAACCCAAATGCTATGAAATACTTAATGATACTAGGATGATAAAACATGGTATCCATTTTCTGAAAGGTGATGAACAGTTGTGCATGACTCAACTTTGTTCAGCAATATAGTGACCCAAGACAACTCTGAAAGACTATGATGAAGAATGCTATGTATCCTCGGAGAAAGAACTGATGGTGCCTAAGCAAACTTAGCACATATACTTAAACATATTTTTAAATTTTATCTTTCTTGTTATTTTTTCTTTTGGAGGAGAGATATTTTTCTTTCATAATCTATTATGGAAATGTTGCATAATTTCAATTTTATAATCTACATCAAATTGCTTGCTTAGGAGAGAATTTTGAACTCAAAGTTTTAGAAATTAATGTCAACCATTGTTTTTACATGTAACTGAGGAAAAGTAAAATGCTAAGTAAAAAAAGAAAAAAAGAGAAAAAATGATGAACACAGAATGAAACATCATTTTTGATCATGAACAATAAGGGAATTTATTTTGTTTGTCTATGTATATTTGTTGCTATAATTTTATTTTGCTTTTTCTTTTTTGACCCCAGTGGGATGAGGGATGGGATATATATATATATATACATATATATATATATATATATGTGTATATTTGAATTTCTTATTATTATAGCTTTTTCTTAGTTGAAAATTATTTATTAAAATATACCTTCATCTCTAAGTCTAGATTAAAGAAAATAGGAGATGAAAATAGGAGATTAAAGTTTGGAAAGGGGAAAATATGAAATCATAGCAAGTTTCACTTAATATATAAAACAGAAATTATATCTAATAGTTAAAAATATAACAAAAAGCAATACTATCTAAAATTTTTTTGAAAATATGGGTATACTTTGACAGGAATTCTGGAGGTAAAACACCTTTTTGAGTCTGACAACTTGAATGAAATCAGCAGATGAGTTATACCAAAACAGGATTATTTTAAAATTTTTATGTCTTTTATAATCAATATGAATGAATATAATCTCTCTCAGTATTAGATAGAAAGTATAAAAAAAATTTCAGTACCTGTAACCAAACAAGAAAGGTTTAAAACTGCACCAAGAATTTTGGAACCCAGTACTTAAGGAAGCTGTTACCACATGCTATCAAGGACCCTCCAAGGTGAGATAGCAAATACTAATATAAAAGAAATGACTTGAGAGCATTATTAAAGTTTTATGTAAAGACAGTTAAATTTAAATTATATACATATATATATATATATATATATATATATATATATATATATATATATACACAAATATAGTTGATACTTCTAGTAGCTATTCAGCCAAATATTTTTACATAGGAACTCTGTGACAGGCATTTTGGTATATTTGAATTTCTTCCTAGCCAATTTCAGGAAACAAAATAAGAGAATATTTCAAATTCTAGATTTTCTAAATTCCTTAGTTTGTAATTGGATTTATGTAATTCTAATTATGAATATATGAAAAGCCATATAGATTCAGCATAAATATGAGATTCATGGTGAGAATGAATTGCCCACTTCCCATTAAATCAGTGGGAAATTTGGTTATTAGGATAGCAAATTCCCTTTCTATTCACTTATCATCATAGACCAAAGTTGAGTCTAGTCCAACCTCTGTCTTGTGAGAAAACTTTATTCAATTTTGAGAATTGGGAGAAGACCATACTCTACTGTTTGAATTTAATCCTTCATATCTAGGATGCTGGACCACCTCTACCTGCTACTTAGAGAATCTTAACAAAGGATCTAGGTTATGCTGACCAGAAACCCAGTAAGACACAAAGATTTTGTGAGGCATTTCTCACAGAAAAATCTTAAGGAATTCATATATCTTATCTAAAAATTGTCCATATACTGATTAATCAACTATTGTTCTCACGTTCCTTTGAATGTTTAAAGATACTTTAGGGGAGCAGGACACCTCTTTTTTCTGATTTCAGGGAAATTCACCTGTTCACTGTACCATTCCAAACTTGGAAGGTCTCCTAATCTTTCAGATTATCTCTTGTTGTATTACTTATTTTTAAATCACTTAATTTGATTAATTGTTTTTACTGTATAAAAAGTTTGTTTACTGTATTTGTGATCCAAGTCTAAGATGAGGAGGTGTGGTCTCCAGTTTGTTGGGCAATTGGAATGCATTACTTAATAAATCAATATGTTCAGAAGATCAAACTTTGTTTCCTCAGTCACTTCACCTTTCACCCACTGCATAGGCTAAACTTCATTATCATTTCTCCTAAAGAGATACAAATATGACTTCCTAAATATAGGAGTCAAGCAAAAACATATTAGTAATTTGATATACATAGTTAATATCCTGCTGCATGACCCCACCAAAAATATAGTGAACAGCTTTTTCATCTTATGAACTTTTTCTCCAGTGGTATCAAAATGTCATTTGGATTCATAAAATCCTTAAAATCTTAAAGAAGATAGAAACAAAACTTTAAATTCAATCACATTGAGTAATGGATGAAGGTAATACCTATAAATATCCTTGTCACCTGAAAGAAAGACAAGTTCAGATTAAATATATTAAAAGACTTACTGGCATCCTGAAAATAAACTCAATGATAAGGAAATATTGAAAACTATTAACACACAATGATATTCATTATGCAAACTTATGGTACATTAAAATGCACTATCATAGATTTGGAAAATATCCTGCTAACTTTATTTCTTCTAGCTTCACTCAGTAGTAGTACATCAGTTACTTCAGAAAAGGATGTTAGGATGGTAATAATTCAGAGTTGGCAGTCAGAGAATAGGTTTTTCAGAGACTTCCTCTTTCCCTTAGAAATTCATATTACTTGCAGAAGGAAGAAGAGGATGAAGATGTCCAAACGATCATCTTTGTTGTAGTAAATCAGGGGGAGAGGAAAGGGTGGTGGGGAGGAGGGATATGGTAAAAGAAGGGAATGCCAGCCAAGGTAGTATACAATGGGGGCACTTGCCATTGTAACTATAAAAAGTCTTGCGGAACATTTAAACGATGGCCATTTGGGCTTGGGTGATACCATCGAATGAGTTAGAATTAGAGACAACTATCCATCTTGGTCTATAGAATGATAGGTTTTTAGTCAAGAAGACCTGAGTTTCAAACTAGTCTCAGATGCTCACTAGCTTTAAGACCCTAGGCAAGTTACCAAACTCTGTTAATGTATAAAATATGGATAATAATAGAACTGACCTCCCAGAGTTTCTTTGAGGATAAAATGTTTGTAAAATGCTTTGTAAACCTTTAAGTGATGTATAAATACTATTTTATTTTTATTGCCATGTTGCCTTATGAAATACGCAAAATCTCCTAATTACCTGGAATCAAAATCTTCCAGAGCATGTGGGAAAAGATGAGGCACATTTTTATTCCTATTGTCATATCTGTTGCTAGAGTTTTATAAGAGATGTTTTAAGTGATCCAATAGGGGATCAGTTTATTTGCTAATATTTTTATTAAAATATATAAAGCAATTTTGTCCACTTGTGCTCTGATTCATGAAATATTACAAATACAAGAATGCTGGCAGGATAATCATGATTTCTGTATGACTCTCATCAAAAAGATGAAAAGAAATATAATAGGAATAAAAATAGAACATATGTATTTTCATTTTTAAAGCTTTAGAGAGCATGTTCCCCACAAAATACAAGGAGACATCTATTCTTGTCTTCCCTCTGGGATTAAATTATGTCTACACTGTAAACATCTTTTAAGGGTATAATTGTTTGAATGCTGCCTCTCTCAATAAAATGTAAACTCCTTGAGAGTAAGGACCATTTTTTTTACCTTTATTTGTATCCCTTCCTTAGGACAATACCTGGCTTAATAAATATTTGCTGAAGAATTGGAAATCAAAGGAATACCCATCAATTGGAGAATCATTGAACAAATTGTGATATATGAATGTGATGGAACATTATAGTTCTATAGGAAATCATGGGGGTTGGGACCTCAGAATAGCTTGGAAAGACTTGCACAAACTGTTGCTAACTGAAGTGAGCAGTTAACCAGAAGAACATCATACAGATAACAACAAGATAAGGAGATGTTTAGCTATGATGGACTTGATCATTTTTTGCAGTACAATAATCAAAGACAATACTAAAAGATTTGTGATGGAGAATACTAACCATATCCAGAGAAGGAATTGTCGAGTTTAAAAGCAGACAAAAGTTTACTATGTTAAATTTAAAAAAAAGTTGTCTTATGAATTACTGTTTTTTCTCTATTTTTTCAAGAATAAAAATATGATAGCAAAATAAACTAGAATTAAGTCCAAATAAAGTAATGAATAAATAAATAAATAAACAAACAAACAAATACACAAAAGAATGAATGAATGAATGAATATTTGCAGCCTGAAGAGGGTTAAGTCAACTGTTTAAATGATACTTTGGCTAAAAGAGAGGTACTTTCTTAACAGATGTAATAAGTGGTCAGAGATAAGGAAAAATAGCTTAGTGGAAAGAATACTTGCTCTGAAATCACAGGACCTGTCATCAAATTCCCAGTCAGACACTGACTACCTATGAGATCTTGAACAAATGATCTAATTTCTCTGTATCTCCTTCATTATTTTCTTCTTCAAATAAGGGTGCTAGACCTCTGTGATGGTTTCCCTCTCTATTTTTATGTGATACAATAGACATTGGAATACAAATCTTGCAACCTGGGTTTACATTGCTGCCTCTTTCATGTAATATTTGTGTAAAACTTTGGAAAAGTAACTTAATCTAAGTCCCAGAATCCTCACCTCTATTATTAGTAATCACCATCCTCAGGATTTCTGTGATGCTCCTGTAGGACACCTTGCATATGGGAAATTCTTTGTAAAGTCCTCCATAGGTTCAGTGATGTTTGACTGGAAGTATTGCATTGCTTTTTAAAAACATTTCTGAAAGTTTTGTCCTTCCTGAGAATAAATTTCAAATTATGAATGATTTAAACTTAAATAATCTCATGCTCAAAACAAATCTGTATAGCATTTACTTATTATACATAGCATTTTTAATAAAAAATATCTAATTTATGAGTCAATAAGACAATGGATCTTACCTAATAGTTATAAAACCCTGGGCTAGTCATTTCACTTCTCTGAGACTCAGTTTCTAAAATTGTAAAGCACTTCCACCTAAGAGCTGTGAGAATCAACAAATCATTCAACCTCAGAGCTTCAAGTTACTTTATTTGCATAATTATGAAATGAAGCTAAATGGCCTCTCTGAATAAATGATTCAATGGGTTTTCCCTCCATCTCAGGGTTCCTGTAAGGATGAAGTGGAGTAATGAATGTGACAAGGCTTTGAGAAATAGTCAGTGCTTGGTATACATGTAAACTATATTCACCCATAAATGGGTGGACCTTCAGAATGTCTTTGAATAGATGATTGAGTGCCATTGTCATTTCTAAGTAATGTAGCATGAATTAAAATATGACCACCTGAGGTGCCCTGCACTACATTGCTGTTCTGACCTTCTTTGCTATAGACTCCTCTGCCAAAATATGGCCCCCTGAGGACCTCTGCCAAGTCATAACAATAATGTTTGTCAGTGTCTCAGTTCAAATGCAATTTTTACCTTCAAAACTAAAGGTCTGAAAAATCTGCTGAGCCTTTTACCATTTAAACAATTGCTAACAAAGATGTGAGAAAATCAAAGAAGTATTATCTCAATTTTTTTGAGAAACAAGCTACTGAGCAAATATCTCTTAAATATCTCTTGATATTTAAGATGTAAATCATTTTCCTTGAATTGATTTTAATTTATTTTATATGAGACAGTATGATATAGTAGATAAAGTACTAGACAAAGAATCAAGAACATCTGAGTTAGAATTCTACCTCAGACATATATCTACTATGTGACCTTGGTCAAGATACTGAGCCTTGTTCAGGCTCATTAGCTCACCTATAAAATATAAATAATACTAAATTCTATGTCAGAGATGTCAGACATGCCACCCATTGATTAAATGTAGTCCATAATTCTCCAAAGGGTGGAAGTAGATTAAAATGTAGTTGGGAAATATTTAACAAAATCAATAAAAATATAATAGAATATTATAATATTCAGTTTTCTAATTCAATATGCAGCCCACAGAGATCCTTATACATAATTAAATACATTTGTTTCTATTTGAGTTTGACACCCATGTCACAAGATTGTACTGAGATTCAATAAAGTCATAGGTATTTATTAAACTCCTACCAGATTGCAGATATAGGCTTTGGGAATACAAAGACAAAAGTGCAATTACCCTTACTTTCAGAGAGCTTTCAAGCTATCAAATGAAATTTTATGTGTGTGTGTGTGTGTGTGTGTGTGTGTGTGTGTGTGTGTGTATGGCAAGCCCTTTCTAAATTTTCCAAATATATATTATTTTTATTTGTGGATAGAATGTTGGCCTTGAAGTTCTAGGTACAAAAACTGCCTTATGTGTTTACTAGTTGTGTGACCTTTGATAAGTCATTTACCTTTTTTGAGGTTCAGTTTTGTCAGCTGCAAAATGGAATTAATAATCACATATTTCAAGGGCTAATAGAGACCCCAGAGATGATCTAAACCATCATGTTTTACAGAAAATAAAATTGAGCTAAAAGGAGGTTAAAAATTCTCCAAGTTTGCACAGATACTAAGAGTCAGAGGTAGAATTCTATCTGGTGCTTTGAAGTCAATTTTCACAGTCTCCTACTTTTCAAAGACCAAATGTAAAGGGCACTGGGACTGGAGTCAGAAAGATCAGAATTTTAGCACTAGTTATGAGACTCCAGATAATTCACTTAAACCTCTGTTTGCCTTAGTTTCTTCAATTGTAAACTTGGGATAATAATAGCACCTAACTCCCAGAACTGTTGTGAAGATTCACTAAGTAATTGTAAAACAGCAGAGTGATTAGCATTCAGTAGGTGATTATTTCCTTCTCCTGCCAAAATGCTTCATGAACCTTAAAGCTGTTTATAAAGTCAGTATAATTAGGTTTAGGATAGGAACACTTTTCCAAGTCCTTCTAAATCTAGAATTCTTTGTCCCTATGAGATAAAAAGGTATTGCTATAGGTAGATAGACTTAGCTACATAGTTTACTATTACCTATATATTTAAAAATACTTTTATTTCATATGTTTATACATATATATATACACACACACACAAAATTTGATGCTCATATTATTCTCTTTCTATTGTTTGAGAATTATGGAAGCTCATGGTCTCCAAATTACTCAAATTGAAGTTCACCCAAGTGGAGAAGCTCACAGCAGTCAATAACAGGACCTGTACAGTATATGTGATCAATGGAAACCATCAAATGAATGCATAATTGGGAAAAAATAAGGACTTCTCCTATAGCAAAAATATGAATAACCAATAGTCATTATGCTCTGATAGCATCTGCACAATATCAAGAGATATAATGGACAAAGGTTTAGTGAGCTTTTTCTGGATGATCCACATGACACTTGGATAACAGTTACACACAATATACAGTCATGAATATTTAGTAATCTGAATCACTGGAGGGTACAAATCAAATTGTTGAACTACCAAGGAAGCTCTTTCTGTGCAATATGCCAACTTCCATTACAAAAAAGAACTTGATTTTTGCAGCAATGCCAGCTTTGGTGAGCCAACATCATAAAGATTAAGTGTATATTTAGGATTTTCAGAGGTGATAATGTGAAACTGTTAATGATCATTTAAAACAATTAGACTTGGAACTTGCACAATTAGTGCTACTGTTGAATCTTGATAACACTAGAAAGATAAATTAAGCTCAGAAAGAGAAAGACTGCCAAGTTACATTCTATAATGGAACTAAATTTCTAAACATTTCTTGAAGATTCATGAATTAAAACTAGTTGAATTATGGAGCAATGATTACTCTCCATTTTGTTTCTCAAAATATTCAAAATAGAAAAGCAAACATTTTCAGAAAGAAATAAACATACAGTCCAATTAGGAGTTGGAAAAGGAATATGAGATAGGACATCTTTATTTAGAGTAGAAAGATTAGAAATAACTGAAAAAACATGAATCTTTTTATGAGTATACAAGCTATTTGAGGCATCACAAAATAATCTGTAATCTAGGTATTCTTGGACATGTCTAAAATGAAGAGATATTTTCAGCATGGAGACTGCCAATTCAGCATCTGAATCCAGTGAGGACTATTCCCAGAGATAATCCTAAACCTTTCTTTTGTCCTCTAAAGCAGAATTTCTTAACTTAAGGATCTAAGAATAGAAATCAGAGAGTCTAGGACTTGGATGAAGAAAAATTGCATTTGATTCAATTTAATTGATTTATTTTGCAATTTTGCATGTTAAATTTTATGCTTTTAAAGACATTATTCTGAGAATGAGGCAATGGGCTTCACAAGGCTGCCAGAGGTCCATGACAGAAAAAAAATTAAAATGTAAAGGGATCATTGTATGCAAAGACATACAAGTCAAGTCACCTTTGAATGAAATCTAGACTGACAACATGATGTAGAGAAAGAAGACTGATTTAGATATTCAAAGACATGAATTTAAGTGTTACTTACACAACTTACTTTAATTCTTGGCAAATAAGTGGATTGTTTTGAGGCGTGGACTTTTGCGAGATCATCCTTATGTTAATTATGTCAGAAAAATTGTTTTAGTGATTGAATTAAATGATAAATGAAATGTACATTCTAACCATTGGAAGTCAAAGATTCTGTCCTTAAAAAAGTTATATATAAGGCCGGCTAGGTGGCGTAGTGGATAAAGCACTAGGCCTGGAGTCAGGAGTATCTGGGTTCAAATCTGGTCTCAGACACTTAATAATTACCTAGCTGTGTGGCCTTAGGCAAGCCACTTAACCCCTTTTGCCTTGCAAAAACCTAAAAAAAAAAGTTATATATTACTTGGTGCTTCAGTTGCCTCTCTTCCCATTCACTTCTTCAATCCAGTCTGGCTTCTGATAATTTTTCAAATGGAACTGTTCCCTTCAAAGATACTAATGACCTCCTAATTACGGTGTGTCATGTGTTACAAACTAGCTGGAGCATAGGAGTCATATAAAGTTTGAAATTAAATTTCCTTTTCCATCCTTCTTGACATGGATTTTCTGCTGAATTTGACACTGTTGACCATTCTCTCCTCTTGAATACTTTCTCTTTTATCAGTCAATGATCTCACCTGTTTCTACATGTATGTATATATGTATGTATATATACATATCATTGTTTCTTTTCACCTGCCTTCAATTCAAGATTATTGTATGTAATACTTCTGTTTCTAATTTTGTTCTCTTTCTTGATAACTTCATCAGCTTCCTTGGGTTGCTATATTGCTTTTATGTAGATGGTTTCAAAATCTTTATATTCAATTCTAGTTACTCCTTGATCACCTAGTATTTATTAAAAGAAAAGAAATATTCTGGAAGCATGTAAAATTAAATATCTACAAAACAAGTTTATTATTTTTTCCCTTCTAAATTTCTATCATTCTACTAGTCACCCAAGTTGGAAATGCTCTTTTTCTCCTCAACTATCCATTCTCACTGACCTTACCTATCTAAGTAGATGACAAATATCATTATTTCTATTTCTATAACAACACTTGAATTCAATCTCCTCTTTCCATTCATTTAACCATCATTCTGGTTCAGGCCCTTGTGACTTCTTGCCTAGACTACAATAGCTTCCTATTTTGTCTCCTTTTCTACAGTTTCTCCCCATTCTAATTTAACTTCCATTCAGCTGGAAAGATAATTTTTTCTAAATTAATGGGTATGACCATGTCACCCACCTTCCATCCTTTCCCCCAGAGAGCACCAGTGATTCACTATTATTTTCAGGATTAAGACTCTTTGTAACCTAATGTCCACTTATCTTTCAAGCTTAATTACTATTGTGTAGGATAAAAATCCACTTTAAAAAATATAGAGACTCCTCTGAGCAAAAAAGAAAGATTATTTTGGCTTTTATCAAGCAAAGGGTATACTCCAAGTTGCACAAAGGTAGTGAAGATCAAGGAGCTCCCCCGAGGTGACAGTCACGCAAGATTATTTGGGGTAGCACAGTTCCCCCCTTCCTAGCCCCATCTCTTCCAACCTGATTGGTTAAGGTTTTCAGAGTTACAATCTGTAATGCAAAAAATCTACCAGGTAATAAAGAGAAGAATAAAATGTTTTCATAGAAAATACCTCACCATCCAGATGGTGGGGATGTGAGAAGAAGATTTCTAGTGACCTTTTATTGTCTATCTAAATGCATTAATGTCTGAGTTTGCAAGGTCTTCTTAGTGCTTATCATCAAACAAGAGGAGGCAGTCTACTGTTCTCCCAGTCTATCATCAAATAGGTGGCTAACTAAGAATGCAAGGTCTCTTTTCTGGAAACAGTCCACTCTTTCCCTCCCTAACAGAATCTGGAGGGTATCTGACTGAGAATGCAAGGCCTCTATCCCTCTTTCCTTATAAGAATAGTTTAAAGGTAATAGTCTATCTTTGTTTTAATGATTTTTAACCGTGAGAGGACTTCACTAGGAATATTAATTATTAAGAGGGAATATTCCACTCACTGTGGTTTAATTTCAAACTTTATATGATTCCTATGATCCAGCTAGTTTGTAACACATGACACACCATTTTTTTTTGTCTTTCTCCTGACTGTCCCCTCTTGCTAAAAGCCACTCCCACATTACCTCTGTCTCTTAGAAACCTTAGTTTCCTTGAAGACTCAGTTCAAACTTCACTTGCTTCTTACCTATCTTCCTAATATAGAACCTTCTAGTATGCAATGGATCAAAACTATCTTGTATTCATTTTACAAATATCTTTCACTTATTCATCATGTGTAAATTCTGTCTCTCTCATTAAGATGTAAACTTCTGGGGGGATGGGGACTGTTTCATTTCTGGATCAAGGCCCCCCACAATTAGCAGTGTCTAGTGTATAGTACATGCTTAATAAATATTTGTTGTTTAGGTTTTTTGATATATGTGTGTGTGTTGTTTGTTTCTGTCTTGTCCTGTAATTCTGTAATTTCAGGACAAGAGTGTGAGAAACTCTAAGCATGAAGAGTCATCATCACAGAACGGCAACTTGTCTATAACTTACAGTAGTCAGGGGTCTCTAGAGGTGAAATGTATTATATACACATCTAGTAGATGAACAAAGATCTTGAGATCATAGGATTCTACATTTAAAAGTAGAAAGCAACCTTAGGGGTAGCTAGGTGGTGCAGTGGATAGAGCACCAGCCTTGGAGTCAGGAGTACCTGGGTTCAAATCCTAGCCATGTGGCCTTGGGCAAGCCACTTAACACCATTGCCTTGCAAAATCTAAAACAAACCAAAAAAACCTTAGAAAACATCTAGTCAAGTAAATTCACTAGTGGTTCCAAGTCTTGCCCTCTCTTGGCTACATTTTTTTGTAGTCATCATTTTATTGCTTCTTTTGTTAATATTATTTCTACCATTAACCACTGTGTGTCTTGAGGCAAGTTATTTCCTTGGCTATTAGATTCCTCATTTTTAAAATGAGCTGGTTGGATGCAATGGTTTTTAATGTTCCTTTCAGCTCTTAAATTCAATTTATCACTCTGTGTCACAGAGGGATGTGACTCCCAGGTATCAAGCAGATGCTTAAGGAGATAATACTTATAGTAACAATTGACAAGGGCTCTTTGCAATACACAAACTTGACTAAGCTTGTATTTTGCTGTCTTTCATGATAAAGTAGCAATTTTTGTCAATATTTTTGGGAGGGTGGGAGAGAAGACTGGAGAGGATATAAGAATTTAATGAAGATGCCCATAGGAACCCTAAGAATCATTTGAAACTTTTCCATCTCTCCTATCACCTTCCCTCTCTCACACACCCACACAGGTTGCCTCAGGTTGAAGGTGAGCTGTGTAGGAAAAGAGAGGAAGGAAAGAGAAAAATGAGCAACAGAGGTATAGGTGGATGAAGTTTTGCTTGATTTATAATTGTTACAGACTCCTTGCCAATGTAACCAGCCTTTCCATTGTAGAATTAGTAACACATTTGAATGTTGTGCCTTCCTAAGTAATAGCATTCACCTGTGGAGTTTTAGCCTCATTAGCAATACTTGTACTATGCCCTTTAACA
The DNA here is from genome assembly GCF_037893015.1 of Macrotis lagotis. Classification (NCBI taxonomy): domain Eukaryota; kingdom Metazoa; phylum Chordata; class Mammalia; order Peramelemorphia; family Peramelidae; genus Macrotis; species Macrotis lagotis. The sequence continues at coordinate 11,877,144 of NC_133665.1, read as the reverse complement.
AATCATAACTCCTGAGAAGCCAGAAGTCATTGTTAGAATTCAGTCTCAGTGTCACATTTTATGTATATTTGAGATGCATTGGAAAACTTGCAAAATTGGCTGGTTAGAGCAATAAAAATACATGTTAAAACCCAATATGAGACATTATTAAGGCTATATCCTAGTCTTGAATTTAAGTTGTATTCAGTTTTGTTTAGAAGTTAGCTATTGTCTAGGACTGGGAAATACATTTACTCAACTACTATGTTATTCCATTGGTAATGGTTTTAATAAGATTTGATTTGTGGCTAGTGTTGGCAGTACAAGGTGAATATTGGTATTTGGTATTGGTATTTTGTATTTTGTGGGGGGTGTTCTACCTCCCTGGTGTTAAACTGAAATAGAATTGGGGAGGGAATTAAATCATATATTATTATTTTTCCACTTATATGCTTTAGTAGTTTTCAACATTCATTCATCTGCAAATTTATGAGTTATGCATTTTTCTACCACTGCCCCTTCTCTCTGATGGTGAACAATCTGGTAAAAATCATGCTTATATATTTGTGTTTAACATATTTGCATTAGTAATTTTGTGTAAGAGGAATTAGATCTAAGAGGAAAGGGAAAAAAATCATGAGATTGGAAGGAAAAACATGAGAACTTTTAAAAAAGTGAACATAGTACGCATTCACATTCTGTCTTTTCTTTTCATCTGATGTGAATGGTGTTCATAGCAGGTCTCTCATAGTTGTCCTTGATCTGTGAGCTACTGAGAAGAGCTGCTTCTATCATAGTAAATCATCTCACAATGCTATTGTTAATATGTACAATTTTCTGCTCCCTTCACTCAGCTTCACTACATGTAATTCTTTCTATGCTTCTCTAGAGTCCAACCACTTAAAGTTTCTTTTAGAAATAGTACTACATAGCATTCATATACCATAGATTGTTCAACTACTCCCCAATTGATGGGCATTCTTTTAATTTCCAATTCTGTGCCATTACAAAAAGAGCTGCTATACATATTTTTGAACATCTGATTCTTTTCCCATTTTTAAAAATTATTTCTTTTATAGGCCTAATATTGGTATTACTAAGTGAAAAGGTATGATCAATATTTTTCTCTTTGGGTTATAGTTTCAGATTCCTCTTCAGAATGGCTGGATCAGTTCACAACTTCACCAAAAGAACATTAATGCCCCAATTTTCCCACATCTTCTTCAATATTGATCATTTTCCCTTTTAGTCATCTTAACCAATCTGGTGTGATCTGGTACGTCATAGTTTCAGTTTACATTTCTTTAATCAATAATGATTGGATAATTTTTTTATTTTGGATATATATATATATATATATATATATATATATATATATATATATCTTTAATTTCATCTGAAAGCTGTTCACATCCTTGGACCATTTATCAATTGGGAAATGAGTTGTAATCTTATAAATTTGATTCAGTTCTCTATATATTTTAGAAAACAGTCATTTATCAGAAACACAGGCTGTGAAGATTGTTACCCAGCTTTCTGTTTTCCTTCTAATCTTGGCTGCATTGGTTTTATTAGTGCAAAATCTTTTTAATTCAATATAGACAAAATCATCCATTTTGCAGTTGATAATATTCGCTTTCTTGTTGGTCATATATTTCTCCCCTTTCCAATGATCCAACAGATAAAATATCTCATGAACTCTTACTTGGTCTATAGTATCACCCTTTATATCTAAATTCTGTACCCATTTTGACTTTATTTTTGTATAGAGTCTGAGATGTGGATCTATGCCTAATTTTTGCCATACTAATTTCCATTTTTCCCAGCAGTTTTTCTGAATAGTGATTTCTTATCCCAGAAGCTTATGTCCTTGGGTTTGTCAAACAGTACATTACTATAGTAAAGTTTACTACTATTTCTTTTGTATCTATTACAATCCACTGGATCATTACCTTATTTCTTAACCAGGACCAGGCAGTTTTGATGATTGCTTCTTTACATATTATGGTTTTAAGTCTGGTACAACTGGGCCACCATACTTTGCATTTTGTTTTTATCAGTTCCCTCAATATTAAGGGAACATTTTGTGCTGCAGATAAATTTTATTACTATCTTTTCTAACTCTAAAATAATTCGTAATGGTTTGATTCATATGGCACTGCATAAGTAATTTAATTTAGGTAGAATTATCATTTTTATTATATTTACTCAGTCTAACCATAAACAATTCATGTTTTTCCAATTGTTTCGATTTGACTTTGTGTGAAAAGTATTTTGAAATTGTGTTCATATAGTTTCTGAATTTGTCTTGAGAAGTACATTTCCATATATTTTATGTTTTCTATAGTTATTTGAAATGGAATTTCTCTATCTCTTGGCTTTGGGTTTCAGTGTTCATATATAGCAATGCTAATGATTTATGTGGATTTATTTTATATCCTGCTACTATGCAGAAGGTGTTAATTGCTTCAAATATTTTAGTTGACTTTCTAGGGTATATTATATAATCTGCAAAGAGTCAAAGTTTTGCTTCCTCAATGCCAAAATAAAATGCCTTCACTTCCTTCTTCTCTTATTGCTAAAGCTAAAATTTGTAATACTATATTGAACAGTAGTGAAGATAATGGGTATCCTTGTTTACCCCTTGATCTTATTGGAAATGTTCCTTAGTTTATCCCTATTATATATAACACTTGTTGATGGTTTTAAATAGATACTGCTTATTATTTTAAGGAAAACTTAATTTATTCATATACTCTCTAGTGTCTTTAATAGGAATGGCTGCTGTACCTTGTCAAATAATTTTTCAGCATCCTTTGGGATAATCATATGATTTCTGTTGGTTTTGTTGTTGATATACTCCATTATGTTGAGTATTTTCCTACTATTGATCAATCTCTACCTACCTGGTATAGATTCTACCTGATCATGGTATATTATCGTAGTCACAAACTATTGTGATCACTTTGTTAAAATTTTATCCAAAATTTTTGCATTAATATTTATTTGTGTGATTAGTCTACAAGTTTTCTTGTCTGTTTTGACTCTCTTGGGCTCAGCACTATAGTATCATAAAAGGAATTTGGCAAAATTCCTTTTCTTGTCTTTTACAATAGTTTATATAGAATTGTTCCTTAACTAGACCTGGAGATTTTTTCTTAGGAAGTTCATTGATGGTGTATTCAATTTCTTTTTTTCTGAAATGGGTTATTTCAGTATTTTATTTCTTCTTCTATTAAACTGGGTGACCTATTTTTGTAATTATTCATTCATTTCACTCAGATGGTGAAATTTATTGGCCAAAATTGGGCATAATAGCTCTGAATTATCACTTAAATTTCCTCCTCCTTGATGTTGAGTTAATCCTTTTCATCTTGGATTCTGGTAATTTGATTTTCCTCTCTCTTTTGATTTAAAAAGTGATTTAAAATTTTGATTTAATTTTGATAAAATTTAAATTTGATAAAAATTGATTTATAAATCAAAGTAACTAGAGGTTTATCTATTTCATTATTTTTTCACAAAACCACTTCTTTAGTATTTTTATTATATCAGTGGTTTTCTTGTTTTTAATTTTATTAATTTCTTCTGTAATTTTCAGAATTTCCATTTTGGTATTTAATTTAGGATTTTTAATTTGTTCTTTTTTCTAGCATTTTTAGTTGACTGCTGAATTCATTCATTTCTTTTTTCTCTTTTTTATTCATATAAACACTTAGAGATATAAAATTTCCCTTAAAAGCTGCTTTGACTGCATCCCATAAATTTTGCTATGATATCTCATTGTTGTCATTGTCTTGGATGAAATTGTTAATTGTTTCTATGATATTTTGTTCAATTAATTCTTTATTTAAAATTAGATTATTTAGTTTCCAGTTAATTTTTGTATTGTCTTTCCATGGCTCTTTATTGCATCATGATCTGAAAACATGAACTTAATATTTCTGCCTTTCTGCATTTGATTACAATGATTTTATGCCTTAGTACATTGTCAATTTTGGTATAGTTGTCATGCACCGAAAAAAATAAGATATATTCCTTCTATATCCATTTACTTTTCTCCAGAGGTCTATTATATCTAACTTTTTTTTAGGTTTTTACAAGGCAAATGGGGTTAAGTGGCTTGCCAAGGTCACACAGCTAGGTAATTATTAAGTGTCTGAGAGCAGATTTGAACCCAGGTACTCCTGACTCCAGGGCTGTTGCTTTATCCACTGTGCCACCTAGCTACCCCTATTATATCTAAGTTTACTAAGATGCTATTCACCTTCTTAGCTTACTTCTTGTGTATTTTGTGGTTAGATTATGTAATTCTGAGAGAGGGAGGCTACGGTCTCCTACTAATATAATTTTGCTCTCGATATCTCCTGTAATTCATTTAGCTTCTCCTCCAAGAATCTGGTTGATAAAACCCTTGGTGCATTTATGTTTAATAATTATATTATGTCATTGCCTATAATACCTTTTAAGAAATTGTAGTTTCCTTGTTTATCCCTTTTAATTGCTTTTTTGCTTTTGCCTTGTCTGAGATCAGGATTGCTACCACTGATTCATTTTTATTTCTGCTGAAGCATAATATATTTTGATCTAGCCTTTCACCTTTACTTTGAGTATATCTCTCTGCTTCAAATTTGTTTATTGTAAAGAACATATTGTAGGATTCTGGTTTTTAGTCCATTCTGCTACCTGCTTCTGCTTTATTGATTAGTTCATCCCCCCATTTACAATTATGATTACTCATTCTATGTTTCTCCCCATATATCTTACCTTGTTGACACTTTTATCTTTCCTTTCTCTTTATCCCTCCTCACCAATATTTTGCTCCTTTTCCCCTTTGACTTTTCTTTTTAATTTTAACTTTTCACTATTCTTTTACTTTTATTTTCACCTTCACTTTTATTAATTCCTTCTTCCCCTTTCTTTCTCTTTAGCCCCCCCCTCTACAAAATCCAATTGGGTCAAACAGGTTCACAGCTTGTACTATAATAGGTATTTGTACTTCTTCATGTGGTGTTATTTATCCTCTTTTCTCTAGCCTTCTTCTAGTATAATTCTTCTTTTCATATTTTTATTGTTTTAATACTGTCCTGTATCTACAACTTCTCTGTCAAAATATACTTCCTTTTACTAACTTGATAGAAGCACTTTTCTCAAGGTTTGCTGATTGATTGATTGTTTGATAAGAAAACATTGCCTCATAGTAACTGTGTAAGTACACTTCCCTCTTCTGTGTCATTAGAAATATCTTTCTCAAGAGTGATAAATAACATCAAATTGTAGTGAATTTATACCACAACTTCTTTTCAAATACCCTTCATGCACTTGCATCCTTATGAAACAAAGTATTATTCAAAGCAAAATCATTTCATGAATCATTTATACTCCTCCCTCCTCTAAACACATTCCCTCCAATTGGAGCCAAAGCATCAAGCAAAGCAAAATCACTTCATGATCTATTCATGTCCAGTTCCTCTAAGTATATGCTTTCTCTCCATCCCCATTTTACTCAAATTATAGCACTACAATCCTCCTTTACTAAAGTATTGGGCACACACTCTCTTTCTGTCCCTAGAGCACATTCCAACCATAACCCTACAAACCTCCTTAACTAAAGCATTGGATACACTCTCTCCTTCCGAACCCTTGTTGTAGTACATAGTTCTACAACCCTTGTTAACTAAAGTATGGAATATGGCAAGATCATTTCATGTTCTATGTATGACCAGCCCTTCTAAGTACATTCTCTTCAACTGACCGTATTACACTACAACCTTCCTTAACTAAAGTATTTAATAAAGTAAGATCACATCATGATTTAATTCTGTATAATCCCTCTAGGTACTCTCCCTCCCTCTGCCCCAATAGAAAAATAACTCTCATAAGCAAGATCACTTCAAGATTCATTTATACTCATATCCTCTAAGTACAATTTCTGCCTTAAGCCCCCATTGTATAAGGTATTGGTTAAAGTCTCAAAGTTTTCATAGTCATCCTATATTCACATCTTCTAAGTAAGTTTCTTTCAATCATCCTAAGAGAAATACAATTCTTAAGAGTTATAAGTAGTAACTTCCCTTTTAAGGATGTATACAGTTTAATGTTCTTGACCAGCAGTTTTCCACCTTTCTGTTTACCTTTTTATGCATCTCTTGAGTCTTATATTTGAAGACTGAATTTTCTGTTCAGTTCTGGTCTTTTTATCAGAAAAAATTTTGGAAGTCCTCTATTTCATTGATAATCCATCTTTTCCCTGAGAGAATATGCTGAATTTTGCAGGGTAGTTAATTTTTGGTTGTAATCCAATGTTCTTTGCTCTCAGAAATGTCATATTACAGGCCCTCTTATACTTTAATATTAATTTCCGGTAGTCATTTTATTAATTATACTAGTGTTTTAATAAAAGAGGTCAATGGCACTCTTGAATGCCAAAGATCCCCATGGAAGCAAGCTCAGGGTTCCAATTCTGTTCCAGATGGTAGAAATGAACTCTGATTGGTTAAAAATTAGTGAAAGAATGAATATTACAATTAGAAATAGACTCACTCCAATGAGTGAGAGTGATATCATGTCACTCAGACAAAGAGATTATCTCTATTCCCAGACTACCTCCAACTTTGAGCAATCTAATTGAAGAATGTATCCCTACCTAAACCAGAATAGAACATAAAGGATTTTTCCACTTTAGATTAAATTCCTTGTAAGGTTGGGTGGGTGGACCTCTGGCAGAAGAGAGTTAAGTCAATCTCATTATCACTAATGTCCTTCAGGAGACTGAACTTTTAAATGAGGACTGTAAGAAAAGGGGCCTCTACATCTTCCCAAGTGATTGGTTAGTTATGATCATTTCTCTCATACCACATATGAATAATATCTATGTTTTATTATAGTTTTATTTATTTTGTTAAATATTTAGCAATTATATTTTAATCTGAATCCAGTTATTATTCTAAAAAGGAGAAGCAGAGTGGATTAATGGAGAGAACAATGAACTCCTTTGGATTTGGGTCCTGGTGCTTTCACTGAGGGAGAGATAGTATGGTTTATTGAAAAGATGAAGAGTCTAAAGACTTTGGTTTGAATCCTATTTCAGCCATGTACTTACTATCTATAAGACCCTATCAACAAGACTTTCTGGGCCTCAGTTACCATATCTATAAAATGAAAGAGTTGAATTAGAATCCATGCCTTTTTTTAATAAAACCTTTTTGTATTCCCCTGCCTTAGCACATTGTCTGACACATAATAGTTGTTTAAATATATTTTTGTTGATAGATTAGATGAGTTATTTCCTGCCTTTAAGGAGTTTATATTCTATCAGAGGAAACAAGGTTTGTATCATAATAGATGGAAATGGTATGCTATATAACTCATATCCTAATTTTATAGGGAAGGTGCTAACAGTGTCAGGGACTGAGAAAAGTCATATAGATTCTGTCACTTGAATTAAATTTTGAAAGAATTAGGGATTCTAAGAGTTCAAAATAAAATGTGGAAATGATCTATACTAATCTAGAGATAGGACATACAATATGAGTTAAATAGCTCAGTTTGGTTCGATCATCTAAGCATGGGACTTTGGAGAAAATAAATTATGTAAAAAAGGTGGGGGTGTACCTGGTAAGGTGCACTATTTCAGATTTGCCCATATCCATTTAAATGACCTAATCCTATACTACAGCATGTCTCTGCTTTGGGGCAAACTTTACAGGATTACTATCAGTTTATTTTTCTTTAAGTGCTATAATGCATTGATAATATTTGTTCTTTGAAGGAAGAGGATGAAGAATTTTTTAAAATTTTCTTCCTCCCCCCCAAATCATTGTGAGAGGTGGGACAGTTTCCTGTGGGATTGTACAAAGACAACAATTAGCATTCCTAATTTTTCACAGATAAAGATAGTCCTATTGACAGACCAATTTCTTTTTGTTGAAATTGTTTCTAGGTTTATAATATATTCATGCATACTCAGCCTCCTTGGGACATAATTCCCCATAAAACTCCCTAGGTTTAATCATTATTAGTACATAACAGGTAAGGTGCCAACAAGATCCCCTACCTTGAAGGATTTCTGTCTTTTCTATTGTGAAAGGTAGCACCATGCAGCTGATAAAAAAATCCTAAGTGAGAAAGCCCACTTTCTAGTTTTGGGATGCAGTAAAGAAGCATTGCAAAAATCTTTCCAGGGGTTTTCTGATAAATATTTAACACCTGCTCTAAAACCAAACCAAAACAAAACAAAAACAACTGGATACCCCTATCTAAGCTTAATTTGCATTCTTAACTTTTTCTCTGTCACTTTCTTAATTCAAGAAAATTAATGAAACAATAAATCAAACCCAATTTTCAATATGTAATGCTGACACTAAAAATTTAACAATAGGATTTCCAGAGCCTCTTCCTATCAGTTCCGACACACTGCTGAACTTTCTAAATCTCCATGCAGAGGTCTTGCAAATGGAGATTATTCCTTTTCTTATTTTAGAAATAAATGAGATCATAGATGCAGAGGCATTTTAAATAAAGTGAGGAAAACTACAGGTAGGGATGGATAAAAATAACCTGTTCTGTAATTTGAACTTTTACATAGGTGACAGGAGTATTGAGTAACTTGGATGGGGTAATATACTATGTATAAAAGATCAGATTTAAAATTAGGCTTTCCTGACTTTGAAAACAATTCTTTAATCAAAACCTCATAACTGCCGCTTAAAACTATGAGTAGTTTATAATATTACATTATACTATAAAATTTATTTTTGTTCAGATAGTTCTGGTCCTATAATCAAATGAAACATGTCATTCCTCCCCACTTCTTACATTTAGTACTAAAAGGAACCGTGTAGATCATCTGGGAAGATTAATGGAAGGACATGAATAAGAAAACAATACAACTTTTAGAATGTACCTATGTTAGTGAGAGTTATAATATTATTAATTGTTCAAAGCATAGCATTGGATTGACTATAGGCCTTATCTGTCTAGTCAATTATCATACTTTAAGTGGAAACAGAAATATTTGGTGCTTTAAAAGATGTATAGTGGAACATGAATAGCCTCTAGAACCAAGGAACATAGCTTTTAGGAATAGGGCCTTTGGGGACAGCTACAGGTGGTGCAGTGGATAGAGGCCCTGAAGTCAGAAGGACCTGAGTTCAAATCTGACCTCAGACACTTAGTATTTACCTAGAGATGTGACCTTGCGCAAGTCACTTGACCCCATTGCCTTAAAAGAAAAATAAAAATTATCAAGGAATAGGGCCTTCATCCCTAACTAACTCTGTGACCTTGAGTATTTCACTCATGTTTCCTTAATTCTAAAATGAAGCATTTTTTTTCTTTTTGCTGATTCTTGTGGTCCCTTCTGGACCTAAAGGTAAGATTCTACAATCTCAAATTTTCTTCTGAGTAGTCATTAGACAGAACTTGATAAGTTCTCAATTCCATATTATCTAGTAGGTATATAGAATTCTCCCCAGAGGTCAAGGAAATGACAAGTTTTACTTTGAAAACCTGATTTCTTCCATTTTTCACACTTTAATTCTGTAGTTCTCTATACTTTGAAGCAGCAATGTTTTTTAAAATGGCCCCATTGTGTATTCATTTCATGTTTTCAGCCATTTTCAGGTGTGTTCAACTTTCTGTGACCCCATTTGGGGTTGTCTTGTCAAAAATACTAGTTTGCTATTTCCTTCTCCAATCTATTTTACAGATGAGGAAACTAAGGCAAACAGGGTTAAGTGACTTGACCATGATCCCAAAGCTAATAAGAGTCTGAAGTCAGATTTAAACTCAGGAAGGTGATTCTTCTAATTCTAAGCTTGGCATGATATCCATTGTGTCACTTGGTTGTCAGTCATTTTATAATCATAAAAATGCCATTTAGTCACCTTGCAATACCCTTGCTCATTGTCACTTTTTCAATCTCTAGTTTTAGAGTATTGTCAGTACATTGAAAAGTAAAACAACTTTCCCTAAGGTCTCATAATTAGTGCATGTCAGGGTCATGACTTGAGTCTGAGTCTTTGTGGCTAAAAAGCCAATTCTCTCCACAATACATTATTCTTCTCTCTAAGGAAGCACAATTTTAATCTTATTCAAAATTTGCAGTCTTTCATTGAAAAGATGTTCTATTCCATTTAGGGGACTTAATCCCTGGAATACCTAAAGGACTTCATTATCAAGTAGTCTTAAGACTTGGACCCAAAGATTTCATTAAAGGTAAATGTTATTTTCTTTTTCCTATATAGATATTTTAACAATGTTTTTAATAATTAGGACAGATATACCAATAAATTTCATTATATTATTTAGGTTATTAGACAGGAGAATATTAGTTAGATCTAATACCATTATTATTATTATAGATTATTAGTTGTTGACTTACTTTGTTACCCAATGACAGCAGAAGCATAGGAAGGAAGAAGGAAAAAAAAGAATGAAGAAAGAATCTATTAAGATTCTCTCTGATTCTGGTACTGGGCTGTCATAAAGATAAAAAGTTCTCAAAGTGCTTGTATAGAGAAATGGCTTCTTGGCCAAAAAGACTCAGACTCAAGTCATGACCTGACATGTGTTAATTATGTGACCTTGGGCATCTGATTGGGGGAATACTATGATCAAAACAGGGAGGAGTAGGTGAGGGGGTAGAATGAAGATACCTGGCACTTGGGAATGATTTTGAAGTTCAGAAAATAAGGAATGAGGCTAGGAGGGAAACAAAGACAGTCTGATCTGGGCTCCTGCACAGAATAGAGACTCCAGGAGAAATTTGCCAATTGGAGAAGGGAGAATTACCTTGTGGGAATATCATAGAATATTAGAGAAGCCTTAGGTTCTGGGGAAATTTTCAAGTTGAGATGGCAGTCAAAGCATGATTTTCAAGTCCAGAAAGTCTGGAAGAAGGTAGGAAGGGGGAAAAAATGCAGTAAATAAATACTTTGAAAATTCAAATCATTCTTGAAAGAAAACAAAGATACAAGATAAGATAGTAAGTAATGCATGTGTATAAAGGGTACTGGAGTCAGGTAAAGGAGGCATACATCCTAGTTCTGTCCTACTAATAAACTAGCTGTGTGCAAGACAATCTACTTCTTTGGAGTTTGAAGATCCTTACTACCTCTTACAGCTCTACATTTTCATGGATGCTTTTTATGTCTTGTTTACAGGTTATTTGGCAGTATACAGAGAAGATTCAATTTCCTGAGTTCAAATGTGACCTCAGACTCTTACTTCTGTGTGACCTTGGAGAAGTCACTTACCCCTCCTCAATTTCCTCATCTGCAAAATTAGCTAGAAAGGAAATGACAGTGTCTTTGCTAAAGAAAATGCCAATGGGGTCACAAAGAGTCAGACAGGACTCCACTGTGAACAAGAACAACACAAGTTCTCTAAGTTTTGGCATGTGTTAGGGAAGGCCAATGTTAGATTGTAAAATCACTCACTCAGTTGTAAACGAATGAAATAATCCTTGTCATGAATGAATGAAGAAGTATTAAGGACTTACTATAAATAGTAAGTATTCTTTTATTAACTCTAGACAATGGGAATAGGGATTTGTCATCATGCTGTGAATTACTGTTGGTACCTTTTCATAGTATTCTACTTCTAGTTTATTAATAACCATAACCAGAGAAATGCTTTCCATTCTCCAGGAAGCTACTGATAATCTTTGTCATAAAATAAAAGACTCTTAAGGACAGAGTGAGGTGGATGGTGAAGTAAATAAAGCTTGTCTTTGGTAGTGATCTCCACTTTTAATGACCCCTTTAATCACCTCACTGAACCCTCTTCCTACTTTCCCATTTCTCCCCTTATATCTTGGTGCCTTCTTCCATGGAGGAAAAGAAGTAATCCCATATAAAAATTCCTTCTAAGGAGTAACACAATTTGTAGTATACCTCCCAGGTGTGTATACAATTAACAAAGGGAACTTAGATAGAGTTGACCAACACTCAAAGGAATGATGGTTAATGATGGCATTTCTGACATTATTTGGGAGGTCATTTGCACAGCTAAATCTATTTCAGTTACTCTGAGCTAGACATTTAGTTGTTTAATAACATTGTAGTGGAGAATATCTTGGGTGATGGGGATCCTCATGGGTACACTTAAATTCACAGCATGCCACTACAGTTGTCTTCTAAATGGTTTTCCATCCATTAAGATTTGTATTCTTTGTATTCTATGCAGTTTACATTTCAATCTCTTCATTCACCCCTTTCTTGGATGTACATCCTAGCCTAGGCCATCTTGAGAGATTTATCTAACTTTACAGACATCAAGTAATTGTAGTGTTTCAGGCTAGCCTAGCTGGTGCTCAGGAGGGTCTACAGGTCCCCTGGAGAATTATAGGGCCATTTACTAGATGGTAGAATCTATTCCTCATGTCACTGGAAGAATCACATAACTCAGCAGTACATTAAAATGTTTTAGCATGAAGCTCAAAGTCTTCAAATGTAAAGCCTTTTTCTGGAGCCTTTCACAGACTGAGCTTTCTTCTTGCTGGGTCAAAGAATCAGCTAGTTGTGACTGTAGACAATCAAGTGCTCAACCATCATTTCTGGGATTTATTTCTTTTCAAAAAGAAGGTCCTGTAAGTTGTAGAGATTTTTTTATTATTATTCTATGTTTTGAATGATTGCAGCTATGCCATTGACACCCATAAATGCCCTTTATTTTCCATTTTGCTGACAACCAAAGAATACTGGTACAGGATTAGTTGACATATTAATGGGTTTAGATAGTCTAGTGTGAAGGTAAAAGACAACACATCAAGGGCCTATGGTTTTATTGTTGTTAGAATTTAAAATTATAAGACTTAGATTTTACAAGTAGAAGTCATTTAGGGTAACCCCTTAATTTTACAGATGAGAAAAACAAAACTTATTTGAGGTTAAATGAATTTGCCAAGGTCACACAGATAGATAATAAATTACAGAGTTTGCATTTGAACATTCTATGACTCCAGATCCAATGTTCTTTCATCTACACCACACAATTTCCCAGTGTGTGTGAACTCTCTTAAAATTATAGATCACAATCCATTTACAATTGATACTTTAAGAGAATTGCCTTTGGCTCAGAGAATTAAATGTTTGTTCATTAGTTCTCATTAGTTCATTAGTCTCAAAGGAAGATTTTGAACTTGGGTATCTGTTCAGCACTCTATTCACCAGGGACATACTGCCTTCTTGAGTAAGAAATGTTATAAATATTAACACAACTACATTCTCCAAGGAGAGACAATATGAAGCAATGGGGGGAAAAAAGACTGCTTTTGCAGTTAAAGGACCTAAATTCTAATATAGCTCAACCACTTACTACCTTGGTGATCTTGAGTAACTCACTTTTCCTTTATGGGTTTCAATTTTCTCATCTGTAATTTGAAGGGCTTAACATAGATGAATTTTGAGATTACTTCTAGTTCTAGAATTATCTTTCTGAGGTAACTGAGGAGTCTTCTTTGTCAGATATTAACTAGTTGTGTGTTTGTGAACAAATTTCTTAACCTTGCATAAGTTTCCTTATCTTTAAAATGAGTTTGAGAAGGGAATGGCAAATTGCTCCAATACCTTTGTCAAGAAAACCCCAAATGGACTCACAAAGAGTCAGGTATAACTGAAAAATGACTAAACACCACAAATTCCTTTGCCTATCATTTTTCTTTTTTCTGTTAGACAAGTGAAAGGGTTTAGTTTTCTGAGTCTTATGGGGCCAAGGGAGAGAAAACTTGTCCTTAGCCTCTGAGTTCCATTTATTTCTTCCCCTATCTCCCAAAATACACTGAACTTAATAACGTTGGCAAAGTGGCTACTAGAAAAAAAGAAAATGTGTTCAGCCCTTAAGATAACTTCTGGTTGGGGAGAATGAAGAGAGAAAACAGAATTGCTCTTTTATTAAACAAGCAAATCTATTTATTAATTGAGGGTAGCCAAGGGTGGAGGCAGATTTAACTACACAAAAAAACAGAAGAATTCAAGACACAGATAGAGAAATTATCACAGAAGAAAATACAAATAGAACAACCCATCACCAGAAACTTTTCAGTGAAGATCCAGGCTGTTAAAATGTAAATTTGGAGCTGGGCTTACCAGATTTTATCTAGTACCTAGCTTCTTTGAATAATTCTAAAATATAATATAATGAGAAATAAACAGACTTCTGCATTCTGCTAAGGTGGAATGAAGTCTTAGAGCTCAACAAAGCATCCCTAGAAATGTTAATTAGTATCATCTTCCAGGGTGTGTGTGTGTGTGTGTGTGTGTGTGTGTGTGTGTGTGTGTGTGTGTAGTAATCATCTTTCCTCAGTAAAATTGGAAAGGTTTGCTTTTAAATCACACACACACACACACACACACACACACACACACACACACACACACAGAGATGATCTTCTGATTATTCAAAAACCTTTGGCTTTCCAAAATCAGATAATAGTACCATAGAGCTAGGACTAAAATGGATTTTATTTTTTTTTATTTACAGATGAGCAAATTGAATAATCTTTAAGAATTTTAAATCTTGTAGCAAGAATGTTCTTTGGCGTTCAATGGCAATATGATGTTAGAGCCAAAAGGAACCTGAATCCTTTTCCTTCAGTAAGAAGATTCTAGATTTAGAGCTTGAAGTGATAAAAGAGTTTATCATTTTACAGATGAGGAAACAGACCCAGTAGAGTTACATGATTTACCCAAGATCATATAAGTAGTAGTATCATATTCCTGATTATGTACCAAGTCATTATTTACTTCTATGAGAGTAAAATGTGGAGATAATTAATTGATAAACAAAAGTTGCCAACTAGATTGAATTGGCCAAAAGAATGGAAATTTTGCCTTAAGTAAAGTATTTTCCATGCCTCAGCATTTAGCCTGGAGATATAGTTAAAGGAGCTCTCTAAAAGTAGACAAAGGCCTGAGGCCCTTACTTCAGGTAAACAGGGACGAAGATAATGATTTTGTCATAATCTCTGAAGAGTTTGGCATATTTATGCTTCTGTCAGGACAAAATGACTCCTGTGTAAATAAGAAATACAGGTTTGTCTATGATTTAGATGAAAGCTTAGAGGATTGGAGGAACAGATCTCTATTTTCATTCAGGAAGAATGAAATGGTCCTTGACAGGATGGAAGAAGAGCTTCAAGGAGGAAAATTATTTGAAGAACCTGAAAGGAATACTTTCTTGTTTTAGAAGGGTAGAGTATAAAAAAAAATGTGATGTAATTAAAAAGAGGTCTTTCTATATACTCTGAATGAATTAAGAAATATGTATAAAGGTCTTCCTGTAGAAGTATGACAAGTTGAGGAAGAAGTAGCTATTTCTCTTACAAGAAACTATGATAGGGATACCAAGGAAAAAGAGATGAGTAGTAGTAATTGATAACTCCATGATTATAATAATAATTGGTTGAGCACCTAATGTACTTATTATTTGGAGGGGCAAGTATCCAAGTAATGATGAACACATATATTTTAAAGGTGTTGGTAATTAACTGTTTCTGTTTTTGTTTTTTTTTTTTATGTGGGGGACAACGATATGACAAGAGAAAACTTAGAAGTCATTGCTGAGTATTATGAAGTCCCAGGCAAAGAACTTAAGACCCTGGGTACTGGGAATTGTGGAGGGTGGGGACAGTGAGGAATGTGCACTACTGCTGTTGATTACAATTCAGATAGTTTGGGAAGAGAAGTCAACTTAAACCTACAGAGATACCGGACCTGACCAAGAGATACATTATATTGTCTGATGACAGAAGATCCTGAAGGGTGTGGAGAATATGCTGGAGAACATCCAGTTAAGTATCAATCAAAAGAGAAATGACAACAATATTGTTGTTTGAGAATACTACAAACCAGTGGATGAGGATCTGGAAAACAACAAAATATTTACATGAAAGCATAATATAGCAATCCTAGAGATACAACTATCTTGGCAATTGTTGGAGATAATTGTCTATCAAAATGTAAGCAGCTGAGAAAATTACAAATTGATTTGATGATAATTTAATTCTTCAAAAAGTAGAGCAAACAATAAGGGAAACTTTTTCTTTCTGTACTCTTCTGACCAACAAAGAAAAAGTGGACATTGCAATTGATATAATGGAAATCTTGGAGATAGAAGATTATCCTCTCTCATAGTATCAGACAATGGTGTAAATATGATTTTGCCCAACTACTTTTGAGTTTCTTCCCAATGTCTTTTGTAAATTAAGAAGATCTCAATAAAGGAATTTGGATTTTTCAGTACAATAACAAAAGCAATTACTAATATTTATATTTGTTTTTAAAGTTTACAAAATACTGTGCTGCTAAGTTCAGGATTTTGTCTTCCCTTTGGTTTCTCTGATCAACATATATTTTGTATTTTAGGTTTTTGCAAGGCAATGGAGTTAAGTGGCTTGGCCAATGCCACATGGCTAGGTAATTATTAAGTGTCTGAGACCGGATTTGAACCCAGGTACTCCTGACTCCAGGGCCAGTGCTTTATCCACTGCGTCACCTAGCCACCCCCCCAACATATATTTTAAACAAATAATTTTTATTTTTTTTAAAATCAAATAATTCTTTGAAATCTAATACTGCCAAATGTTCTTCTCACTTCTTTTCATTATTTTCCTTGAAATTCTTAATACTTTTAAATATAAAATTTCCAATTTTTTCTAGCTCTATAAAGTAACCTTTTGACAGTTTTATGGTAATATAACAATGAAAAACCCAATAAGGTAGTATCTTCATTTTTATTTTATTGACCCAATCAAAATGTGCAACTACTATTTCTTCAGTTACTTAGATGTGGATTTCCATAAAAATATGCTGAAGTTGATTTAAAATTATTCCCATATGTTTAGGTAAGTAGACTAATAAAAATATAGTCTTTATTTATTTTATATAGAATGTATCTACTTCTCTCTTTCTCCGAGCTTTTGTGGATGATTTATTGAAAGACCAAAGATATGTGAGCTTGTTTTATGTCTTGGCATTTTCTTGAAGCTATTAATTTTATGAATTAATTTTGATGTAAAAGTGGCTATCATATTATCTGAAATTATACTAATTTTGTTTTCTCTTTACTTGTGCTTATTCCCTCAAATCATTTTTTCTGTCTTAATGCTAGAGGTAACTTTTCTAGAATTATGTGAAAAAGTTATGATTTTTAATAATAATGATTATTACTTTATGACCAATTTGATTAGAAAAGTCTCTAGTGTTTCTCTATTATACATAACATTGGTTCTTCATTTTCAAGAGATAATATTTGTTATTTTAAAGAAAAGTAATTTAATCACAAGCTTCTTATATATTAAAAACAGAAATGGATATTTCATTTTGATAACAGGCTTTTCTCCTTCAACTGTTGAAATAAACTATAATTTTTGTTTTTTTAATCTAAATGATCCATTAGTTTTATTAAAAATTGAATCCTACAATTCTGCTATAAATCCTACCTGATGGGAATGTATAACATTTTAGATTAATTTTATATATTTTTGTTAATATGTATGTTATATTTTATATACATGTTAATTAGGGAAATTTGTATAAATATTTTTCTCTTCTTTGTCCCTAGATGAGGGATCAAGAGTAAATTATCTTAAAAGAAATTAGGTAGCTTTCTTACTTTTGCTATTTTTTGCAAACAGTTTATATCATAACAAAACTAAATTTCTATATTTGATAGAATTTGCTTTCAAATACATCTAGTTTGGGGGTTTTTATTTCAAGATCTGCTTATAGCTTGTTCAATTTTGCTTTTAGGTAATTAATTATAATTTATATTTTTCATTCTACTAATATAGGTAGTTTATATATTTATTTTTTTGAATTCAATTGTTTTAGCATAAAACTGAGTAGTTTCTAAAATGTATCTTAATTTTCTCCTTATTTATTGTGAATTTTTTCCAGTTTTGATATTGATAATTCATTTTTCCTTGGTCTCTTTTAACAACCAGATTAAATAATCTATCTTGGTAGCTTTCCCCACAAAACAAACTCACAGTTTTATTTATCCATTCCATCTATTTTTTTTTTTTGCAAGGCAATGGGTTTAAGTGGCTTGCCCAAGGCCACACAGCTAGGTAATTATTAAGTGTCTGAGGTCAAATTTGAACTCAGGTACTCCTGACTAGAGGGCTGGTGCTCTATCCACTGCGCCACCAAGCCACCCCCATTCCATCTATTTTTTAATCACAATCATATTTGTCTTATATTTTGTATTTAGTTGGATTTTATATTTCTTGTTTTTTTCTAATTCTTTGTAATTCAATGGCCAATTTCTTAATTTATCCTTTGTATTTCTAAAGAAAATGTCCCATGGTGTAAATATTCTCCCCAAAACTACTTGGAGTGCAAGTCAAAACGTTAGCTCATTTTTGTCATATTTTTAATAAAATTATCCACTATTTCTTTGATTTTTTCTTCAAACCAACAATTCATTAGGATTAGGTTATTTAATCTCCATTTACAAATGAATCTTTCTTCCCCATGTTCTGTGTTTATTAAAATTTTATCACATAAGAGTGGATGTGTTCAGTATTTCTTCTTTTATGAATATGAGATTTCCATGTCATAGCATATAGTCAATTTTTGCTACCAAAGCTGGGCTTTTTCTCTTTTGATTGATACCAAATTTCCATTCAATAATTATCAGACATCTTTCTTAAC
This sequence comes from Macrotis lagotis, assembly GCF_037893015.1. Taxonomy (NCBI): domain Eukaryota; kingdom Metazoa; phylum Chordata; class Mammalia; order Peramelemorphia; family Peramelidae; genus Macrotis; species Macrotis lagotis. The sequence continues at coordinate 11,858,506 of NC_133665.1, read as the reverse complement.
TAAGTTTTCTATGATCTTTTTCAGGTATTTATCTTCTTTTTTCTTTTAAGCTTTTTAATGATTTGTTGAGATCTAAAAATTATAGATTAAACTTCCATAGCTTATAATTCTGTTTTCTACTTTCCTATAATATGATAAGTTTTCAAATAATTATTTAGATATCCTATCAGTCAGTGCATATGTGTTGAATATTAATAAGTATTACTGTCTGCAGTACCTTTAGACATAATTTATTTTCCTTGTTTTGTTATCTCTTCTAGTCACCCCTATTTTTACTTCTGCTCTGAGGCCAAAATTTGTACAATAAAATCTGTTCCACTCCATTCATTTTAATTCTCTGTGAACCTTTATGTTTCTGTTTTCTAATCCAATCTATTATCATCTTCTATTTCTTGGGCGAATTCATCCATTTCATATTAGCGTTATTATTGTTAATTATTGTTAATTCACTATCATATCCTCATACTTTTTCCTCTCAACTCCATTTCTCTCTTTGCAAATAAATTTGTAAAGGAGACAATATGATCAACCTAATAAAGCAATCTTTTTCTACTATTTTCTTCACTCTCCTCTCTTATTTCCCATTAAATATAAAGCATTTTAATAATATGCACTCTGCTAACTTTCAGATTCAGCGAGAGAAGTTGGAGGAAGAAGAGTGCATTTGAATTTAATAGAAAAAGGAAAAACGTAGCTAACTTGGATGAGTTAAGACGAGTGAAATAAATTAGAAGATGAATCTTAGAAGAAGAAATCAAGACAAACTTGAACAATTTATAGATACATATACTGATCTAGAATCTACTTTCAGTTTAAAAGTGAAGTATTCTCCCTAGAAACCTTTTTCTCCACTTTGCTTTTTTTGTTATTTTTCATAACTTGAATTTTCTTGTATTTTTAAGTTTTATTTAATTGAGTCTTTTTATATTATGATATTTTTGATTTTCATTTTGTATAAACCCTAATTTTAGGTAGTCTATTTTTTGGGTAAGTTGTCTACCTTATTTTCTAAGTTATTTTTTTTCCTTGCAATTCTTTTTTCAAGTGCTGCTATTTATAATTCTGTTTCTTTCATATTTTGCTTGTTTTTTCTCAGATATTATTGTAATCTTTGATGATGCCATTTTTTGAGGTTCTATTTTTAGTTATGGTTGAGTTATTCTCTTCTTTTGCATTTACCTGATAGGCATTTCTTTACTCCTAATATTTCTTCAGAGTCTTTTTACTCTTTTTTATAACTCCAGTTCCTGATTTGTGTTTGTGGTTGTGTGAATGCATGTGATCAAATGGGTATAATTTGTTTCTACATGTGCTTGAATATGTGTATTCCAAGGTCAGGTTTTCCCTGCTTCCATAACCTTAAATGAGGTAATTGGACCTATCCTCGATTTTCTGGACTCCCACCACTGACTTCCACCTCCCTCGATATGTCAATCCTAAGAGTGCTTTCAGATTTTAGTGTTCCTGGTAATGTAGCAAGAGTTTTGGGAACAGAGAGATATTGTTATTTTTTTGTACTGGGCAAAAATTCTTGTAGCTTTTTCTGTTTTGTTAAAGTACTGTTCTGTACTCTTTTGCATTGACTTGGTGATGGCCTGGAGCATGTAGGGTGCCAATAGAATCTGAGCATGTTCATTAGGCAACAAATGCTAGGTATGCTTAGTGATTGCTACCTTACATTAGCCATTGAATAGCTTGAGTATCATCCCTGTGGCAGGTAAAGTATAAAAACCACGCCTAGTAAGGTTCTAAATCGCCCCCTAAATGCCACCCTTGCTTCACCTATCACTAAGCGGGTATTTAAAGAATCATCAGTTCCTCAATACTGTCTTCCTACTCAACTAGTTGACCTGCTCCAATTTCTTCTCCCTTTCCTTTCTCTAAGTTGCTCCCTGCTACTGGACCAATGTGGTCCCAGCTTCATGTGGCTAGATCTATGTTGATCTAAGTTCAGTCACTGCCATGTGACTATTTCCTTTCCTTTTCTTTTTTTGTTTTTTTTTTCCTTTCTTTACTTGACCATCCTCTTTTGCAAGTCTTTGTGAACTGTCTCTTTTTGCTTCACCTTATTGCCTTCTTAGAAACTCACCTTCACTTCACTAAAGTATCTAAATTTGATTCCCATGTTTCCTGTCTTTACTCTGGCCTTTCAGCTTCTGGTAATCAGCCTGTCCTTTAAGTCAATACTGAAAGTTACTATCTTGCTGCTTCTTTAAAGAATCTAAGTTGAGAACTCTGTAGTAGCTTGTAAACTAGTGCAATCTGTAAATTAAATTCTGAGCCTTTCTAACGCCCTGAGTCAGAGAATTACATGATTTCCTCACTAAATGAACCACATCTGTTCCTTTCTCCAGCAACAGTAATAGTTGTATGATTTACTTTTCCCCATCTAGGTGCTTTTTTTCAGGCTTCTACCCACCCAGTCTTTCGCCATCTAGACACTAATATGGGATTTCATTCCCCTTTGGCAATTTCCTAGTCTTCTTGGTCCTGTGAATTTCTTACCTCTTCACAAATCCTGGGTGACATGAAGCAGATTACTGATTTTTTTTCTTTAGATTTTTTGATGATTATTCAATATGATGATTTTGATTTAAAAAATTGTTGTTAAACTCTAAAATTCTTTAAGAATTTTCAAGCTATCATCTTAATCAGAAATCCAGAAAATTTCCTCCCCAAGTCAAACCCTAACTGATTTTCTTTCCCTCCAACTCTATTTTAAGGGACTTTCTTCTAATAAGTAACAAATGGTTGCATAGGCTTAAAAAATAATGACTTCCTTAATGTCCCAAAATTCACTGGGTCTAATTTTCAGATGAATGGGTAGAGGAAGGAAGAACAAAAGAATCAAATAGAACTACAGTGTGCTTGTCTCCCTCTAACTCACATCTTTTGTCCTACATTATTGCTTTTTACATGCAAATATGACTGTCTACAGAGTTTCCAGTTATTGTTACATCTAATACTTAGAATTACTCATAATCATTTTTTCTTATGGTATTACAATGTTCTATTACATTCATGAATTTCAATTTGTTCAGCCATTTCCTAGTCAATGGACACACACTTTATTTCCTAGATTTTTTTTTGTTGCCACAAAATTGCTACTATGAATATTTTATTATATAGAACTTTCTATCTCTCATTTAATTCCTTAGAACATACAAGTCATCTGATCAATGAATGAAAGGCCATGAGGTCTTTAATAATGTCTTCTGTAATGCCATTTCCCCACCAGAATATTGTTTGACCAATAACCCGATACTCCCTCCAACAGTGACTTTTACCATTTTAAAAAGTGTTTGCTCATTTTATAACAATGAAGAAAATCCTCAGTTGTTTCAAATTGCATGTCTCTTATTAGATGGATTAAAAAAACCAACAAAGATCAGCTTATTATTTATACACTTGAAGATAAAAGGCAAGTCTTTTCTCCCCTGGTAGAACTTTTATCTGAAATTTAATACATAAAATTCCTTTCATGTGATGAGGGCTGAGTATTTGTCAGAGCTACTAATGACCTCTATTTTTCAGCATATTTCAGTAGTTACCTCCTTCTAGACAAATATGAGAGAATGTTTTCCTATTGGGTATAAATGAGATTAATCATGTATTAAGTAGATTTAAAAGAAGCTAGAGGAGCAGCCACTCACAATGTTGAAAAGAACACTAGTCATTGACTTATAGTGAGCTGGGCTGGGTTACTATCACATCTAGTCCTCAAATTACTCTAAATATCTATTTTCTTGGGTGTGGAGTCAAAGGACTATGTAATTTGAGCTCTGCCTTCATGCCTTTGGGCAAATCATTTAACATATCAGGTCCTTGGTCTTCTCATCTGTAAAATAAGGGATTTGAACTTAAATGACACCTAAGATCCCCTTTATCTCTAAATCTATGTTCCTAATAGTTGAACCATATTTTATTTCTATTAAGTTCTTTAAATCATTCTTCTGACACATATAGCAAAAGAGAGACTTTTTGTTCTTATAAAAGAGATCTTTATTTCTTAAGCAATTCAGACACACAAAAAGTCACTGCAGCTACCAGGGGTGGATAGTGCATCTGCTCCTCTCCCTGGTGGCATCAAGTACATAGGGAGAGCAGCAAACAAATGCAAAAGAATCATCAGGCCAGGGGGCAAAGCTATGCTTCAGTTACAAGTTGAATCATTTAAAATCTTCCACCACCACCCCCAGTGGGGCATGCCACTATTTGCAGCAATGCAGATAGTTTCTCTAACTTCATTCTACATCCACTAAGGGAAAGCAGCAGGGGATAAGATTTAAACAGCCTCCACCTATTTGCATCACTGCAGTGGAACTCAAATGAGGATACTGTCTCTTTGTTTGAGGGTCACTTGTAAGATCATAGGATTTAAAACTTAAAGGGACAGGATAGGCTCAAAGTAGGATTTAGTGTTGGTCTCCTTCCTATCTATCTGAAGTCTAACTATTTATTAAAGTTACTTTTTTTTTCCCATTAAACCTTCAAAGCCTTCCCCCAGCTAATGGGGAAAAATTCCTCTTTTTATGCTCCCATTACAACTTAGTGTCTATATCATGACAAAATTATAGAATATAAGAGAGAGAACAGATCAGTTATCCCTGTAGGCAAACATCTATTTAATTAAGAAATGAAACCTCTAGAAAGGAAGAATCTTTCTTAAAGTCACTTAGCTAGTTAGTGACAAAGATAGTAGGAAGGGTCCAACCAGACTTCTTGATTCCCTATCTAGCACTCTTTGATGCTTACTAAGGTATGGGTAGTAAGTGGCAGAGATAGAATCTGAACCCAGATCATATACTTAGAAAGAGCAGAGAATGAATTTTCTGTCTAGTGTTAGAATAAGGAAGAATTGGGCTCAGGGAGCATTGGATAATATGAAAATTCCTTCTTTTAGTTTAGTTAATGACAGAAAATTTCATTCTTTCATTTTTTAAATCACAGCTTTTCACTGCATTCTCATCTTTAATGAGTGAACAGTCCAGCCATCCTGATTTTAAATCTCTGTCCTTAAAGGTCAATTATTCTTTGTTCCTGTGGATGAGATCAGATAATTTCAGGATTAAATAGATGCTCAGCAATTATCTTGTTTTTCCTTCATATGACTAAGAGAACTCCAATGACAGTTGGAAACATTGATAGCACCAAAGCAAGTGTCTGTGAAAATCAAAATGGAAGAGGATAGAAAGGAGAAGTAAGACAAGTGGAATTTCTTTTAAGGTGATCATCTGATTTCTCTTATCTCTGAACTGATATTTTTAAAAAGAAATTTAGATTACTTATTTGTGTCTTTATCAGTACCTATATACTGCTTGATCTTTCCATAAACATAAAAAAATGAACCCTTCTTTAAATATCTTATCCCTCAATTAGAATATGAGCTTCTTGAGAGCACAACACCCAATTTGGTTTTTATTTCACCATTGCTTACCATGGTGCTTTGTGTGTGTGTGTATAGATATAGATATAGATAGAGATAGAGAGATATAGATAGAGAGATATATATACATATAAATAGTAAGTACTTAAGAATTTTTATTCCTTTTTTTCCATTCCACTCCATAGCCCTGCTATGCCTCCAGTTATTGATATAATAGGTTAAGGGAAAAATAATCAATTATATCTTACCATATGCCTGAGATATTAATAGCAATAGATGAAAGGAGCATGTAGGAACTCAGAAAAATTTGGACCTAGAAGAGAAGTGTAGTTTTTATTCTTCTGGTAAAATTAAGATGAGTTCTAAACTATGATTCCACCCTCAAATAAATAAACTATGATCCCATGTTTCTCTATTATCTTGCATTCTAGTCATTTTAGTGCAGTTTGTGTTAAAGTATTGCTAGGTACAAATTTATATATGAGTTTTATGTAAATCCCCACTTTAATTAGATTCCTATGCCTTATTTTATTGAGTCTGATTCTTAAAAGTACATTTTAAGAGCAAATGGCTGCCAGATGGCTTTCCTTTCAGTCTTGACATGCTCCTGAAGAGTAGCTGCTATAATAGTTTCCCTCCTCCATTATTTGGGGGAAATAGAGCTAGGGGAATTATAGAAGCTATTGAAGACACTCAGTTGTGAATCTTGGTTACCATTTTCTTTATCTATTTTAATGTGTCCATCAGACTTGGGAGGACTTTGTAAAAGAACAAAAGAACATTTTTTTTCCTAGGGAAGCAAGCAGCATTTATTAAACATTAAACAGATCATATTCTGATCAACTGAGTTCTGGGAGGCATTGAAGTGACAAGGGACTTTTGTTGAGTTTGTTTTTTAAGCAGAAAATATAAAGATAGAGACTTTCAAGATGACAAGGCAGAGTTAGTTCCAGAAGTGTGCAATATTTGGATCTTTATCCTGTGGGAGGAGTTAGTGGTATCAAGACCAATTCACTGCTCCTATCACCTTGAGCAAGTTCCTCTAGGTTAGGGAGAAGATAATATGGGAATCTGGATCATTGTCATGAAAAGAATGCTAGATTTGGTATTAGAGGACTGAAATTTGGATTTTTAGCCCTATCATTCATAATCTGTGTTACCTAGGGCAAGTCAATTCTCTGTGACTCAGTTCCCCCACCTCTGAAAAGTGAGGGGGTTGAACCAGGATCCCATCCAGCTCTGAATCATCTGATTAAAGGAAGATTTCCTTTACACTATCCAGAGAAAACTTTTTCTTTTTTTAGGTTTTTGCAAGACAATAGGGTTAAGTGGCTTGCCCAAAGCCACACAGCTAGGTAATTATTAAGTGTCTGAAATTGGATTTGTACCCAGGTACTCCTGACTCCAGGGCCCATGCTTTATCCACTGCTCCACCCAGCCACCCCAGAGAAAACTATTTTTAACAGGAAGTGTGGTATAATACAAAGCACTGGTTTTAAAGCTAGTCTGCTTCTCCTTGAGTAACACATTCTATCTCCAAACTCCAAAAACTTTCAGTAATTGACCCCCATGTCTGCAATTCTTTCCTTCCTCATCTCTATTTCTGACTTCCATGGCTTCCTTTCAGTTGCAAGTAAAGTCTGACATTTTCCAGGAAACTTTTCTCAATCCCTCTTAATTCTAATACTCTTTCTTGGGTGATCATCTCCAATTGATCCTGTATATAGGTTGTGTGTACATAGTTGACATGTCACCTCTTTCATTAGACTGATCCTTCTTGAGGGAAGAATTTGTTTTTATTTTTTTTAGTATTTCTGTGTATCCCAAGCAAAATGTCTGGTATTGACTTTTGGAATACTTATTCCTATTTTTTTTCTCTATGACTAAGTTTTGCCATCTATAAAGTTGGGATATCATCTACCTCTATCATAAAGTTATTGTGAGGATAAAATTAAATAATTGTTATAAAAGATTTGTTAAACCTAAAAATATGAAAAAAATATAAAATTTCTGTGTTCCATTCTCATAAAATTTCAGTGAACACTTTGAAATAATAAAATATCCAAGATGCCTTCCAAATGCCTATCATATTTGAGAGTTGTAGATTTGAGGTTCTTGAGAAAGAAATGTTATTAGAGGAGAGAGTGTCTCTCTCTTTCTCTTTCCCTCTCCCCATTGATTATGTGACTTAAGGGATCTGACTAATAGAAGACTATGCATCCAACTGAGAAGAGAGGGTGAGGGTAAACAGATTGTCTCCAGAGAAAAGGCAATCATGAATCTGGAGATAGAATTGACCAGGTAACAAACTTATGAATTTCAAAGATGGGAAAATTTAGAATTTCCATTGACAATGGTGTCCCTTGATCAATTGGTGGACATTAAAGTTAGAATCAGCACTGGGAGCTGAAAGACATGTTGAGGAAAGACAATTTCATTTCTCAAGGGCAACATCCTTGAAAGTCCAGAAGAAACTTCATGAAGACTCACAAAGGGAGGAAAGGACTGGCAGCAACAAGAAGTTGTGAGTTATCCCTTTGCTACATGGGATCCCTATTCACAGGATACCTTTGAGCTTATTTCTAATGAACTTTGTGTGTACAAAGACAGAATGTCCTCATTGGAGTAGAGGGGTTCATTCTTTAACAAGTGTCTTATCTATACCCTCTTTATAAATACTCTTTTCAGAAGTGGTGAATTAACCTTCTATTTGAGGATTAATAAGGATCACACTTATGATGGGGTTGCAAATGGCAGTAATAGCAAAGCTCAACCTACAGGCTTAGCCCTAGAGCTTTAAGAGGAAATAGTAGTGATGACTATAAGAGTGTTCACCCAACCTTCTGATGTCAATGTGAATTGGGAAAGGTGACTCCAGTAGTCAGTGATATGTATTTAGATTTTTTAATATTTTAAAATTAATTTAATTCAAGAATTGTGCCAAATTTATTTATATCTTTTGCTTTTACACCACTGTATTTGCCAAACATTTCCTCCTCCTCCTCCTCCTTCATCTCCTCCTCCTCAATGAGACATCCCTAGTAAGAAAGAACAAAAAGATCATTTAGAGCCTGAGGGAAACCTAGAGTTCATTGAATCCAATATTATTCTATAGATGAGAAATATCAAGCATACATATGTAGATTAACATCACATAATAGTATCTGATAAATTTTAACACAGTTTTACCTGATTCTCGGTTGAGAACCCTATTCCCTAAACCACATAGACACAAATGCTTTTTCTGCCTGTCTCTGTCTCTCTGTCTTTGTCTCTGTCTCTGTCTCTGTCTCTCTCTCTCTGTCTCTCTCTCTCTCTCTCTCTCTCTCTCACACACACACACATACACACACACACACACACACACACACACACACACAAAGAGAAGTTCAGTAAAAGAAGACCACATAATAACTGAATTTTGAATTATCCAATGTGCCCTGGATAACTATGGATACATAGTTAGCTTCTTATGCAAAGAAGGAAGGGACTTGCATTTTTTTTTCATTTTTCTCTATGGAGATGAATTTGGTTGTTGCAATTATATTCATTACTTTTGATTGCTTTTAAAATTATTTCTATTATAGCTATCAATTGCTATAGCAAATGTGAGTGCTATTTCTAGTTTTCCTCTCCTCTCTGTTTCACGTCATGTTAAGTATTTCCATGCTTTTCTGAATTCTTTACGTGCAAAGATACTTCATTACAGTCATGCTCCACTAGTTGTTTAGCATTCCCTAAGTGATCTGCACTGGCATTGTTTCCACTTCTTTGATAGTAAGGTACTATTTTCATTATGTACTTGTGTGAGACCTTGCTTTCTCTTCTTTGAATCCTTTGGATATTTACCTGGCTGTGGAATCTCCAAGTCAAAGAATATGGATATTTTAGCTAACTTTTTGCAAATTATTTGCAAAATGTTTGGACTAATTCACTGCTTCATAATAAGCCTGTCTGTATTAAACCTCTCCAACACTGACAATTTCTATCTTTTGTCACATTTGGCAATTTTCTGGATATGTGATGAAACTTCAGAACAATTTTTATTTGCAATTTTCTTATTAATGAGTTTGAGAAACATTTCATATGATTGTTAATACCTTCCAATTCTATTCAGAACTACTTGTTCACATTCTTTGACTAATTATCCACTAGAATGGCTCTTGGTGTACATGTATCTTTGAAATATAAATTGACTAATGCTTTACCTCTGTATCTTTATCAGTCATTTGTATAAATCACACTTTTCCTTTTCATTGAAATTATTTCTAATTATGTCTTCAGATTGTCATTCTAAAGTATGTTATATCTTTTGGGGGCTGCCTTCTTCTACAGGATGTTTAAGCAAGGAATCATATCTATTTTTTATCTAAAGACTTTGAAGCCTGTTCTCTAGAAACCCAGAGAATATGTTATTACATGGCTAACTTTTTGCACAATTATTACAATTTTTAAGATAAAGACATGAAAAAAGTTTATAAATGTGTGCATATATGCATACACATAAATATGTGCAGGCATATATATATATATATATTTCATGTATATAGTTATGTCTATATATGCATATGTACACACATTTTATCAAATTGTTTTGTTTTCCTTTTTGTTATATTGTTTTTTAACTGACAAAATCTGTGACAAAGGCCCCTAGGGATTATACTAAAAACATTTCTATTATGGTTCTGGTTGTGAAACTTTATAACCCAATTATTTCTATAATTCCACTCCAACTAGGGTCTCAATGATGAAAATAAAGTTCAATATAACAATTCTCCTAATAAGTTCCTTTTTCTTTCTAAAGGACAAAAAAGATCCTTAGGCTAATCAAGAAGATTACTGTCTATTCTGTTATTGGCAGAGAGTTTGAGGTAAAGGAAGACAGAGTAGCTGAAAGATCAGAATGGTCAATAGAATCAGATGCTATTGAGTGTGAGGTCTGAAAAGTATCTATTGGGTTTGGTAAGTAATAGTTATTAGTAACTTTTTAAATAGGATATATGAGAGAATTTTAGAGAAAAACCAGTTTTTAAGGGTCTAAGAAAAATGTAGTAGTAAAAAATTTGGTATGGTAAGATGGAAAAACTGTTGGACTTGGAGAAAAGAATTGAAATTGAATCTCAGGTTTTCCTCATAACCTTTGTGATGTAAGTAAAGTCACAACATCTTACTTCCTTCATATATAAATGAAGAGATGAGACTAAAAAGAATTCATAGTAATTTCTATTAAACCTATGAGTCTATGACGTAAAGGCAACCTAAATTGCACTTGTTTATTAGATGCAGGCAATTACTATTCTTCCCTGTACTATTTTCCTGCAGTCATTCTCTGGTCTCTTTGAATTGAGTTATTTGACTTGGCATTTCACAGAATCTCACTTATTATGTGACAACAAAGGGAAAAAGTAATCACCCTCAAAGGGTATTGAAATATGTCTTCTTTAAATGTCAATAGTGACTGGGATGAAATTTCTATAGGACTTGAAAATCTCAGACAAATGTGCGTATTTGTGAATTACTAGCAGAAAAAAGGAATCTGCTTCTTCCACTCTGGTAAAGTAAAAATTAAGCTGTAAAATTAAGCCTTGGTTTCATCTGCTACAGCAATCTGCTACTTACTAGTTGTTTGACTTCAGGCTACTTGTGTCAATTCTGAACCTCAACTGTAAATTTTCCTGAACTGCAAACTGAAACAGTTACCATTGCTTAGGACCTTTCTAACTATGTTATTCTATATATAGAAGGTTAAGGCAAACTGAGCAGTTAGCCACGTGGTGTATTGAGCACCCTGAACATGGAGTTAGGAAGAGCTCAATTGGAAAGTTACTAGCTGTGTGACCCTAGACAAGTTACTTCAGATCCTCAACTGCAAAATGGACATAATCACAGCACCTTATCTCTTAGAGGTTTTATAGGATCAAATGAGGTAATATTTGTAAAGTGTTTAGCACAGTGACTGGCAATATAGATAATTAATAAATGTTTGTTTCCTTCTCTTTACTTTTAATTAGTTCCTAAGTGTTGAGCTTGCTCACCTATGTTTTATATTCAAACTAGAAAGTATTATAAATTATACCAAATTGAAATAAAAAGATCCATTTAGTTAACTCTTGATTAACTCTATTTGTCTGTCTCTGTCTTTGTGTCTGTTTTTAATTTGTTTCTCTGAGTATCTGTTTCTCCTTTCCCTTCCTAGATCCAAAGACAGTTCAATGCACAATATGATGAATGTTCAACAAATACTTATTCAGTTGTAGTTTTTTGGGTATATAAATATTTTATTTGTTTTTCCCACTACATATAAGGATAGTTTTTACCATTTTTTTCAAGATTTTGAGTTTTACAATTTTTCTCCCTCCCTCTCTTTCCTTCCCCCTCCCCCTGACAGAAAGCAATCTGATACAGGTTCTATATTTGTAACCATTTCAAACACAGCTCAAAATTTAATGTTAGGGAAGCTAGGTTGTACAGTGGTTAGAGCACTGGCCCTGGAGTCAGGAAGACCTAAGCTCAAAACCAGCCTCAGACACTTACTACTTAACCCTATTGCGTTGTGAAAAAATGTATATAAAAATTGTTGTGATAGAGAAAAGTGTTGTGATAGAAGTATCAGATCCAAAAGGAAGAAAGAAAACATTAGAGAATACAAATTTACATAACATTATAAGACAACTTTAAAAAATTGAAGATAATAAGCTTTGATCTTCATCCAAACTTCACAGTTCCTTCTCTGGGTATGGATGATAGTCCCATCACAAGTCTCTTAAAGTTGTCTTTGATTATTCTACTGCTAAAATGAACAAGTCCATCATGGTTGATCATCACCCCCATTGTCATTAGAGTTTATAATGTTCTTTGGGTTCTACTCATCTCATTTGGCATCAGTTCAAGCAGGTCTTTCTAGGCTTTTTCTGAAATCCCATCCCTCAGGATTTCTTATAGAATAATAGGGGTGCATCACATATATATCACAATTTGTTCAGCCATTCCCCAATTAATGGGCATCCCATCAAGTTCCGATTTTTGCCACTACAAAGAGAGTTGCTATGAATATTTTTGTACATGAATGATTTTTACCCTTTTTTATAATCTCTTCAGGATACAGATCCAGCAATGTTTGGGAAAAATTCCAAATTACTCTCTAGAAACATTGGATCAGTTTACAACTCCACCAGCATTGCAATAGAGTCTTAGTTTTCCCACATCCCTTCCAACAATAATCATTATCTTTTCTAGTCATATTGGCCAATCTGAGAAATATGAGGTGTTACCTCAGATATACTTTAATTTCTATTTCTCTAATCAATAATTATTTAGAGTAATTTTCATATGAACTTAGATAGCTTTGATTTCATTGTGTGAGAATTTCCTTTGCATAACCTTTGATCATTTATCAATTGGGGAATGATTTGTTTTTGTATAAAATTGACTCAGTTTTCTATATATTTTATAAGTGATTGCTTTGTCAGAAACATTAATTGTAAAAATTATTTCCCAATTTACAGCATTCCTTTTTATCTTGGTTGTAATGGTTTTGTTCATGCAAAACCTTTTTAATTTAATGTAATCAAAATTATCCAGTTTTTTATGTTTTCTATCACTTCTTTGGTCACAAACTGCTCTCTTTTCCATAGATCTGACAGGCAATCTATTCCTTGTTCTTCCTATTAACTTATAATATTATCTTTTATGTCTAAATTCTGTGCCCATTTTGTAGGTTGTGAGATGTTGGTCTATTCCTAGTTTCTGCAATACTATCTTCCAGTTTCCCCAGCAGTTTTTTTTTTTTTTATCAAAGAGTGACTTCTTATCCCATAAGCTGGAATCTTTGGGTTTATCAAACAGCAGATTACTATAATCATTTCTTGCTGTCTCTTTTGCATCTATTCTATTCCACTGATCTACTACTCTGTTTCTTAGCCAGTACCAGACAGTTTTGATGACTTATGCTTTAAAAAATGATTTTAGATCTGGTGTGGCTGGGTCACTTTCTTTTGCAATTTTTTCAATAATTCACTTGATATTCTTAACATTTTGCTCCTCCATATGAATTTAGCTATATTTTTTTCTTATTCACTAAGGTAATTTTGGGGAAATTTCATATGGCACTAAATAATTAATTTATGTAGTATTGCCAGTTTTATTATATTAACTTGGCCTACACAAGAGCAGTGGATATTTACACAGATATTTAGATCTGATTTTATTTGTATGAAAAGTATTTTATACTGGTTTTCATATAGTCACTGAGACTGCCTGGCAGGTAGACTTGAAAATATTTATGCTATTTGAAGTTATTTTAAATGGGATTTATCTTTATATCTCTGGATGCTGTATCCGGTTAGCAATATATAGAAATAATGAGGATTTATGTGGGTTTATTTTATATCCTATGACTGCAAAAGCTGCTAATTTGTTCCAATATTTTTAAAGATAATTTTCTGGGGTTCTCTTATATAAACTATCATATCATCTGCAAAGATTGAGAGTTTTCTTTCTTCATTACTGATTCTAATTCCTTCAATTTCTTTTTTCTTTTATTGTTAGAGGTAACATTTGTAATACAATATTGAATAATAATTGTGCTAATGGGCATCCTTGTTTCACATCTGATCTTACTGGAAATACTTCTAGCTTATCCCTATCACATATAATGCATATTGATGATTTCAGGTAGATTCTGATTATAATTTTTAAGAAACAATCCATTTATTCCTAGGATCTCTCATGTTTTAGTAGAAATGGGTGTTATATTTTGTTAAAAGCTTTGGCATCTATTGAGATAATCTTATAATTTCTGTTATGTTTGTTACTGATGTGATCAATTATGTTGATAGCTTTCCTAGTATTGTACCAACTCTGTATTCCTGATATAAAATCTGCTTGATCATTGTATATTATCCTATTCATAACTCACTATAATTGCTTTGCTAATATTTTATTTCAAATTTTTGTATTTATATTCATTAGAGAAATGGGTCTATAATTTTCTTTCTCTGTTTTGACTCTTCCTGGTTTAAATATCAAAACCATAATGGTGCCATAGAAGGAATTTGGCAGTTATGTATTCACCTGTTTTTGAAATAGTTTATATAGAATTGGAACCAATTGTTCCTTGAATATCTGATATAATTCATTTGTGAATTCATCTGGTCCTGGAGATTCTTTCTTAAAGGAGTTCATTGATGGCTTGTTGAATTTCTTTATCTGAGATAATATTATATGAGTATTTAATTTCCTCTTCTTTTTACCTGCACAATTTATATTTTTATAAATATTCATCCATTTCACTTTGATTATCAAATTTATCAAATGTATCATATTATCAAATCAGCACAGAACTGGGCAAAATAGTTCTGAATTATTATTTAATTTCCTCCTCATTGGTGGTGAATTTATTTTTGATACTATTAATTTGTTTTCTTCTTTCTTTTTTAATCAAATTAATCAAAGTTTTGTCTTTTTATTATTTTTCATAAAGCCAACGTAGCTTTATTTATTAGTTCAATTGTTTCTTACTTTTGATTTTATTAATTTCATTTTTTGTCAGAATTTTTAATTTGGTATTTAGTTGGGGAGTTTTAATTTGTTCTTTCTCTAAATTTTTTAGCTGCATGATCAGTTTATTAATCTCCTCTTTCCTTATTTTATTCATATAAACATTTAGAGATAAAATATATCCCCTAATAATTGCTTTGGCTGTAATATATGTTTTGGTATGTTGTCTTGTTATTGTAATTGTCTTGAATGAAATGATTAATTCTTTCTATGACTTGCTTGATTGACTCATTCTTTAAAATTAGGTGATTTAGTTTCCAATTAGTTTTTGGTCTATTTCTCCATGCCCTTAATTGCACATGATTTTTATTGGATCATGATCTGAAATAGATGTGCTCAATATTTCTACTTTCTACATTTCATTGTGAGGTTTTGAATGCCCCAACATGGTCAATTTTTGTGTAGGTGCAAGTATCATAGAAAAAAAGGTATGTTCCTTTTATCCCTAGTTTTTTTTTTTTTTAGGTTTTTGCGAGGCAATTGGGGTTAAGTGGCTTGCCCAAGGCCACACTGCTAGGTAATTATTAAGTGTTTGAGGTACTCAGGTACTCAGGCACTCCTGACTCCAGGGCCAGTGCTCTATCCACTGCTCCACCTAGCCACCCCTGTCCCTAGTTTTCTAACATTCTATTCACCTCTTTAACTCCCTTCTTATTTATTTTATGGTTAAATTTGTGTAATTTTGAGAGGAGGTTGAGGTCCTCCACAAGTAGAGTTTTTCTGTCTATATCTTCATGTAACTCATTTAACTTCTCTAAGAATTTGGATGCTATATCACCTGGTGCACACACATTTAAGTATTGAAATTATTTCATTATGTATGGTATCTTTTAGGAGCATATAGTTTCCTTCCTTATCTCTTTTAATGAAATTTGTTTTTGCAATTGCTTTGTCTTAGATATGTATTTCTACACTTGTTTTTTTCACTTCAGTTGTATAATATAATCTACTCTACCGTTTACCTTTACTCTGTATGTATCTCTCTGCTTCAAATGTGTTTCATGATGCAATATATTGTGGGATTCTGGTTTTTAATCCTTTTTTTCTTTTCCCTTTCCCTTTTCCCCCTTCTTCCTTCCATCCCTTCTATCAAGTGCCTTCTTCCATCTCCCCCCCTTCCTCTCCTAACACTTGAAAGTTAAGATAAATTTCTAAATTCAACTGAGTGTGGGTGTTAATCCCTCCTTAAATCAAATATAATGAGAATAAGATTCAGGTGGTTCCCACTTCCGGCCTTCTTCCCTTATATTGTAATAGGTTCTTTGCATGTCTTCATGTGATGTAATTTATTCCATTCAATCTCCCCCTTACTCCTGTCTCTTTATTGCCCCCCCTTTTAATGAAATATTTTTAATCATTCACTCAAAGTTATTGACATACCATGAATGTTCATACCTGCAGCCTATGTATATTCTCTCTAATAGAGTTGTAGTTCTCAAGAGTTATGGCAATCTTTTTCCTAGGTAAGGATGTAAATAATTTAATTTTATTGGATATCAGTTTTTCTTTGCTCCTGTTTATCTTTTCATGTATTTCTTGAGTTACTGTTTGAAGACTAAATTTTCTGTTTACTTCTATTTTTTCATCAGGAAAAATGGGAAGTTATCTATTGCATTAAATGTCCATTTCCCTCCAAAATTGAGTGCTCAGTTGTGCTGGTTATTGGATTCTTGGTTATAATCCAAGTTCCCTTCTTCTTCAGAATTTAATATTTAAGGTCCTACAATCCCTTAATGTTGATGTAGCCAGGTCCTGTGTTATTCTGCCTGAGACTCCTTGGCATTTGAATTGCTTCTTTCTGGCCACTTGCAGGATTTTCTCCTTGATCTGATAATTCTGCAGTTTGGTCACAATATTCCTTGGTGTTTTCATTTTGGGATCCTTTTTAGGAGGGGACAATGTATGCTTTCCATGACTATTTTGACCTTTGGTTACAGGATATCACCACAGTTCTCCTTATGTACATCTGAAATATGGAGTTCAGGCTTTTTTTTAGGGGGGGGGGGTGTCAAAGTTTTCAAGTAATCCTATGATTCTTAAACTGTCTCTCCTGGATCTATTTTCCAGGTCAGTTGTTTTACTAATGAGGTATTTTACATTTTCTTCTATTTTTCTTGTTTCTTTTTGCATTTGTCCAATGTATTTTTAAAGGATTTATTTTATTCTATCATTTTTGTTGTAAAATGTTAATTTTCTCTCGCATTTCTTTTCCCAGTTTTTCCATTTGACTTTTAAACTACTTTCTTAGCTCTTCTAATAAGTCTTTCTGGGCTGGAGACCAATTCATATTCTCCTCTGAACCTTTACAGAGAGCTTCCTTTCTGTACTCCTTTTCTGAAATATTATCCTCTTCTTCAAGGTAACATTCAACATACCATGCTTTACATTGGCCTTTCTTCATTATAGGTCCTTTCCCTAGGGTTTTGTGTTGGAGGAGGGGCTGATTTGCAGACCTTTAGTGTTGAGATTCCTAGAGGCTGTGTCACTGGAGTTAGACATTCAAGGAGATTACTCAGTAGGTACACCAGTAAAGAATGCCAGAAACTTCCTCTGGATTGTCTGTGTTCCTGGCCCACTCCTTAGACATTATCTTCACACAATCAAGGCTTTTTCTGGGTAATCAGAGCTGGGGAAGATCTGCCACCCACCCCTCAGCTTTGGGGCAAGATATGAACTCCTGGGGCTGATCCTGGGTTTGTGCTGTAGAAAGGCAAGCCCTCCCATAGGAGAGAGTTGGAAACATTGGGGCTCCTCTGCTGGAAACATGGGGTTTCTTGCAGAATTGTGTCTTCACCAGATAGATGTTTGGGCAACTGAGATGGAGTTCTTCTATTCACCCACCTGTACTCATCAAGGGTTTCTGCCATTTTTCTCAGATAAGTCCCAGGGTCTCATCCCTATACTGACTGGGTCTGTGCTCTCTTCCCTGGGCTGGCCTACACTCCCCCATGACAGACCTTGTTTGAAGATGTTCCTCTCTGTTCTTCTCTGGGTTCTTTCAATTCAAAATCCATTAAGAGGCTTGATTCATGTGGGTTCTGAGGGAAAGCCAGGGAAGCTTAAAGCAGTACCTGGCTTCTCTCTGCCATCTTTGTCAGAACCACTATTCAATTGTATTTTAACATAACAGATTCTGATCATTGTTTTCCCCTTAACAACAAGAAATCAGTTATTCCTCTTAAAGAATCTTATAATCCTTTTCACTTACTGCCAAACCTTCTTTATTTAAGTAGTATTATAATTCTAACATCTCAGAACTAGAAGGAACCTTAGTAATCTCCTAGTTCAAAGCCTCTTTGTAGAAAAGAGGAAAAAAAGACAATAGAGTTGAATTTATAATCATGTCATTATAAGACCTAACCTTGGATAATTCACTTTACCTTCTGACTTGATTTCTACTCATGTGCTGATAAAAAAGTTTTGGTAATCTCCAAGTCATGTTGACTGACTTAACTAAAAATTAAAATTATATAATGCCAATTAAACTCTCAAGACCATACTTCTTCTAGACCTGGACTCTTCAGCACTCAGGAGATGAACAGTAGCAAATTACTGAGGTCTACTTAAAAAATAAAATGTGGGAAATTTATCTGTATGTGTGTTTAAGGAAGAGGAAAGATTATTAAAAATAGATCTAATTAAATTTGCTTCTGATTGTGGCTTTAGCTGTTTGACTATATACGTGATAAGAAACATCTCAATCAGTGTACAAAAACAAATAATCCACACATGACTATGCATATATTCATGTGAATACAAAGACTATATAAACAAATATATGCATATAACAGTTTTTGTGTATGTACAAATACTATACATGTAAATACTCACATACAGATAGTATCCACACATAGTACATACAGACAAATATATGTATGTGCATATATATTATTTAATTATGTGTTTTTTCAGAGTGCCAGATTCCTTATCCATGCACTATGTGACAGAACTTATACCATTACTATGTGACAAAAGGTCAGTGTTTTATATTTTCAAAGAAATTATTTGGCAATACTAATATTATATCTACAGTTTGAAAACTCTACCTCACCATCTGGTGTTTATGTTTGAGAGAGTCTAAACATATTATATTTACATTCAAGTTTAATTTATGGATATTGAATCTTTTGTAAGAGCAGATTTTAATAGAGGACACTAGGTATGGGTCTAGGGTGGGGGTGTTCAGAAGTAAAAAAAAGAATCTAATGACCCTAAGACAAATTTCAGCCCGTTTCCTTTTATTGTCCTGGATATTGACTGCTGTTCAGTTTTCTGCCTGAAGGTACTTCATGAACATTTATTTTGATAGCTCATAGCCCCTTTGTTATAGCTCCTTGATAGTCCTCAGTTTTGTTTAGGACAGATGATTCAAAAGATGAGTAGAGGTCAGGATTACAACCCAGACCTTTTCATTCAGTTGCCCAGAAATGGAGAGAAGCATTATTTATTCAAATACATTTGTGGAGAACTACAACAGTAAACTTGGTTAATGAAAACAATCAAATATACATTTTCTAATCTTTCTAAGGTTATTACACTAATCATAATCACTTGGAGACATAAAGGAATTTTTTTCAGTATTAATATGTTTCTGATTGAAATCTATGTACTCCCAAATTCATATGTCAAAGACCTGAACAGGTCACAATTTCCTAAGCTCTTGAAATTCTGAATTCCTTATTTTTTCCTAAACAACTTTGTGTTAATTTAAAGTGGGCTTTGGCTTTTCTTACATCAACCTCATATTAAAAAAGTTTTAATTGAATGTTTATATCATTACTACACTATAGGTATCAACTATAGTTCTATTGTTTATATAAGATTTCATTACTCATGTGCCAGTGTGAGGAAAATGAATCTTATTGTCAAAGTCTTATTAGGAAGCTCAGAGAAGTCAATTTCTACATGAACAGTATTTTAAACATATTTTAATGCCAAAATTGTTCTATGT
Source organism: Macrotis lagotis (assembly GCF_037893015.1). Lineage (NCBI taxonomy): Eukaryota > Metazoa > Chordata > Mammalia > Peramelemorphia > Peramelidae > Macrotis > Macrotis lagotis. The sequence continues at coordinate 11,838,611 of NC_133665.1, read as the reverse complement.
TCTCATTTGGATTGAAACTGGTACAGCTCTTTAATCCACACCTCCTCATTCTCTTCATTTCCTGTCCATAAGTTTCTATAAATTCTTTTTTTATAACTTCTTCATAGAATAGTAATCTTAACATACTAGAAATCTTACTCTTTTCATTTATAATGGGTATCAGTATAGTGATTGAGTTATCTACTCCCTATGTATGTCTCTTTCTATATGTCCTATGTTCATCCTTATTTTGAGCAAAATGTCTTCCATTTGTTTTTGATAACATTTCTTATGTGGAAATCATCTTTGGCTATATTTTGTTCCCTGTTGAACAATTTACTTTGCAACTACAATGTGTCTTTTCATTGACTTCTGAGTAAACTACAGTTTTAAAATCCTGATAATAGGTATTCTATGACTTGAAGACATATAGCATTATGCATAGCAGACAAAGTATTTCTGAGAAAATGCTACTGTAAACAAAAGTGGTACCACTTCACACCTATCAGAGTGATTAACATCAGAAAAAGAAAATCTTAAATGATGAATTGGGACATTGTTGCACTATTGATGTATATGTGACTTATTCAGTCATGCTAGAGAGCAAATTGGAAGTATGCCCAAAGCATTATAAAATCACTACAAGGACGTTATCTCCAAGAAACTTTTTTTTTTAAAAGAAAAGAATATAGGCACAAAAATAGAAATAGAAACATAGAAAGAATAGAATAGAATAGAAAACTGAGTACTCTACATCTATTGGAGAATGGCTGGCAAACTGTGACATATGATATGTCATTGTAAATGGAATACTATTGTGCACAAAAAAGGGAAGAAAAATATGCTTTCATATAAAAAACCTGAGAAGAATTACATGAACTGATGCGAACTGAAATGAAAGAACCACAACTTTGAACATAGTGACAACAATATTGTATGACGATAAAATGTGAATGACTGAGCTATTCTCAGCAATACAATAATGTAAAACAATTCTAAAGGACATATAATGAAAAGTACATCCATCACCAGAGAGAGAGAACTAATAGGTATCAAAAATGATTTTTTTCTTTTTTAAATTTTTCTTTAGTATTTTTCATCTGTTATATTTCACAATATGACAGTGTACATCAAATCATTTGGCTTCTTACTTGAAGGCAAAGGGATGTTGGTGGAGAATTTAGAAGTCAAATTATTTTTAAAATGTTAAAAATTGTTTGTATATGCAACTTACACTCTTTATAGGTGATATGATGATATACTTAGAGAAGTCTGGAAAATCAGTTAAAAACTACTTGGAACAATTAACAAATTCAGTAAAGTAACAGAATGTAAAAATAAACTCACATAAATCATCACATTTCTATAAATGAACAATAAAGCTCAAGTCAAGAGAAAAATTAAAATAACCCTAGACAGCATAAACTCTTTGAGAACCTATCTGCCATGACAGACACAGAAATTAAATGAACACAATTTCAAAATACTTGTCACACATTTAAATTCAAATCTAAACAACTGGGAAAATGTCAGTTGTACATGGCTAGTTAGAGATAATATAATTATAGTTTAATATAATAAAAATGACAATTCTACCCAAATCAATTACTTATTCCATGCCTTACCAATCAAACTTCAAAAAACATTCTACAGAGTTAGAAAAAAACAGTGCTATTACTAAATTTTATAATTTATCTGGAGCAACAAAAGGTCAAGGAAGGTAGCCTAACTGAACCAGATCTAAAACCATATTATAAAGTAACAGTCATGAAAACTGCCTGGTACTGGTTAAAAAATAGAATAATGGACCAATGATTAGAATAGGTACAAAAGAAACAGAAGTAAATGACCATAGCAATCTACTGTTTGACAAATCCTGAAACATTAGCTCCTGGAATAAGAAATCGCTGCTGGAAAACCTGGAAAATAGTATGGCAAAAACGAGGCAAAGACCCATATCTCAGAACCTATAACTTAATAAAGTCTAAATGCACACAGGAGTTAGACATAAATGGCAATATCATAGACAAATTAAGGATTCAAGAAATATTCTATTTTTGGTTGGTTGGAAAGGGAAGAAATTTATGACCCACAAGAAACAGAGAATATCATAAATTGTAAAATGGATGATTTTAATTATTTTAAATTAAAAAGATTTTGAACAAAGACCAAAGACCTTTAATTAAAAAATGTGTTATCACATTATGTAATTATGCTATATCTCATACTTAATGTTTATTCCTTAAGGATATGATTTCTCTCTTATCACATTCAACTTCGATCAACGCATACTATGAGAACAACATAAGGACTTATAAACTTCCTTCTGTGCGGGCTGGGGGGGAGGGAAGCAAGATTGGCGGGGAAATTCTAAAACTCAAAATAAATAAAACCTTTCTAAAATAAAAAAAAGATTTTGCACTAATAAAACCAATGAAGCCAAGATTAGAAGGAAAACAGAAAGCTAGGAAACAATTTTCATTTCATTTCAGTAGTATTTCTGATAAATGAGACCTAAATCATATTTATAAAGTTACATGTCATTCCTCAGTTATAAATGGTCAGAGGATATGAAAAGGTAATTTTGAGATGAAGAAATAAAAGTTATATATAGTCATGTGAAAAAATTTCTCCCACTCATTATTAATTAGAGAAAGACAAATTAAAATAATGTGAGGAACCACCTCACACCTATCAGATTAGTTGCCTAAGATGACAAAAATGGATAAAGATCAATGTGGAGAGGAGGAGGGGAAATTGGAACATTAATGCATTGTTGGTGGAGTTGTGAACTGATCTAACCCATCTGGAAAGCAATCTGTAACTTTGCCCAAAGGTCAATTAAACTAGTCATACTATTTCACCCTGCAATATCAATACTAGCCTATATCCAAAAGAAATCATTAAAAATAGGAAAAGACCTACATGTTCAAAAATAGTTACAGAAACATTTTTATAGTGACAAAGAACTGGAAATTGAGGTGATGGCCATCAATTGGGGGAAGGCTGAATACATTGTTGTATATTATTGTATATGTATGTCATTGTTCTATAAGAAACCATGAGTGGACTTTAAAGAAGCATGGAAAGAACTACATGAACTGATGCTGGGTTAAGGAAGCAGAACCAAGAAAATATTGTACACCTCAACAACAGCATTGTGAGTCGATCAACTATAATGAATGCAGCTCTTCTCAGCAATTCAGAGATCAAAAAGAACCCTGGAAGACCTGTTAAGGAAAAAGGCTTCCACATCTAGAGGAAAAATTGACAAACAGAAAACTCCCCAAAATCTTAATGTTCACTTCTATTTCATGGTTTTCTTCTCTTCCCTTAGTTTTAATTCCTTAACAGAAATGTACATGTGCAAGTTTTACCAGACTGTTTTGTCATCAAGGGGCGGGGGGGGGGGGGAGGTAAGGGAAGGTGATGGAAAAATGTACAACATAAATCTACAGAAGGAAGGATTTTGAAAACTATCAAAGCACATAGTTGGAAAATAAAAGAAAATAGTAATTAAAAATAAATGTAAATGAACAAAAAATGTTGAAAATTGTATATGTAATTGGAAAAAATAAAATATTTAAAAATGTTTTCTTTTGCTTTGGAGATTAGTAAAAACGGATACATCATGATCTCTATACCTCAGTCTGCTATAAAATGGTACAACAGTGGTTTATTATGGAGAACTTCCTAAAGAACTTATATATTGTGATGGAGCCAGTATGGCAGGACAAAGACAGACACTTACGTGAGCTCCCCTCCCCCCAAAACCTTCTGAATAATTCTAAATAGAGATTCCAAACAACTGTGACAGAACCCACAAAAAGATGAAGTTAAATATTTTTTTTAAGTCAGAAAAGTCTATTGCAACAGGGTTAGAGAAAATCAAAAGTCCAGCAAAGACTGAGTCAGAGCAAACTGGGCCCCAACAAATCAAAAACAGGTTTCAGTGTGACTGACTCTATGGTCAGATACTCTTAGAAAAACCTGCAAAAAATTAGATGAACTGATGCAAAGTGACATACTATGTACAAAGTAATACAAAGTTGTAAGTTGATCAGCTATGACTGTTTTAACTATTCTTGGCAATACAATGATCCTAAATAATTCTGATGGATATATGATGAAAAATGCTATTCATTCACAAAGAAAGCATTGATTATATCCGAATATAGATTGAAATCAGCATTTTTATTTTTTTGGAGGTGTTTTCTAATCTATGTTTTCTTTCACAACATGTCTATTATGGACATATTTTGCTTATCTACACACATATAATCTATATTGGATTACTAGCCTTATCAGTGAGAGGTGGGGGATGAAAAAAGAGGAAGGGAGATAATTTGGATTTCGAAGTTTTAAAAATGAATGTTAATAATTACTTTTACATATGACTAAGGAAGAATAAAATACCAAATATTAAAAAAGAGCCTACAAGTTTCCATCTCAAATTTTTGTTAAGAAAGTATGTTCTTGATGCATGCATTGATCATGCTTAAGATTTTGAAAAGAAAGTAAAGTCAGATTATAGGCAATAGTTTTTGATGTCTTCTTGAATCTATTTTTTATTTTTACAAAAATATCATGCTTTCTTTTCCATTCCTTGAAATCTATTCTTATTTGGAATATGTTTTAGGGGGCAGAGCCAAGATGGTGGCAGGAGAACAGCCTTTGGAGCTCTCTCCAAAATATTTCAAAAACCTTAAAATTGTCATTAACTTTTTGAGAGATAGAACATACAGAAAGATCCAGTGAGGCAATTCTCCAGCCCAGTTTAAGGTGGAAAATAGTGGGAAGACTATATTCCATGTGGTTGGAGGGGGCAGCAGTACATGATTAAAGGAATTCCATCCTTCTAGGAATGGCCCCAGGGCACCTGGGTACCTGGGAGCCCTGACTCCTGGAAGCAGAAGCAGTTTCCTGACCTGTCAACTCAGGGAACACCAAGCACAACATTGAAGATCAGCAGGGAAACCTCCCCCAGAGCTAGCATGAAGCCCAGGCCAGCATGGCTTTCTTCAGTGTGGCCACAGACCTTAGTGTACCCCAGATCATAGGAACCAGAAGCAGGCCTACAGAGTTGCCCAACAGGGAGCCACCTGGAAGCTGCTTCTAGAGCACTCAGTCCACAGAAGGTAAGGGGGGTGGAGGGAGACTGTCGTGGTCTCTCCTCTGTCGCTGGGAGAGGACTCTGGGGCTTTGTCCACATTCAGACCCTGGTCACAGTCTGGGATCCCTCATTGTCATAGAACAGGGACCATCCTCATAGCCCAAGGGCAGAGGGGTGTGCTTGTGGTCATCCACAGACCAGAACACAGACCAAGAGAGCAGTCAGAGCCTCCCATAAGACCTTGAAGGAACTAAGGTCTTTGCAGGGGTGTCCCAAAAATACTCAAAATCTCAGGAAGCACCTCAAAACCAGGGAATAGGCTGGGGAAATATGTGAACAGTAAAAAAAAGTGCCTGACCATAGACAATTACTTTGGTCCCATGGAGGATCAAAATACACACTCAGAAGATGACAAAGTCCAAGATTCTGCATCTAAAGACTCTAAGAAATATAGAAGTTGGGCTCACGCTATGACAAAAAAAAAGTTTGAAAACCAAGTAAGGTGGGGTAGAAGAAAAATTGGGAAGCAAAATGAGATACAGGAAAAACATGAAAACCAAGTCAGCAGCTTAGTCAAGGTGATCCAAAAAAATGCCGAAGAAAACGAAATGTTAAAAACCAGTTTAGGGTAAATGGATAAAACTATCCAAAAGGTTAATGAGAAGAATGCTTTAAATAGCAGAATTGCCCAGATGGAAAAGGAGATAAGAAAGCTCTCTGAAGAAAATAAATCCTTCAAATGTATAATAGAGCTAAAGGAAGCCAATGACTTTGCGAGGAATCAAGACACAACTGTTAAACACCAAAAGAATGAAAAACTAGAAGAAAATGTCAAATATCTCACTGAAAAAACAACTGATTTGGAAAACATATCCAGGAGAGACAATTTAAAAAATAATGTCCTACCTAAAAGTCATGACCAGGAAAAGAGCCTTGACTTCATTTTTAAAGACTTTCCATGGGAAAATTGCCCTGATATCCTAGAAGCAGAGGGTAAAATAGAAATTGAGAGAATCCACTGATCTCCTCCTGAAAGATCCCAAAAAATAACCCTTAGAAATATTATAGTCAAGTTCCACAACTCTTAAGTCAAAGAGAAAATATTACAAGCAGCTAGAAGGAAACAATTCAAACATCATGGGGCTACAGTCAGGATTTAGAAGTATCCACATTAAGGACTCATAGGGCTTAGAATATGATATTCCAGGAGGCAAAAGAGCTTGGAATTCAACTGAGAATTAACCTAGCAAAATTGAACATCCTCTTCCAGGGGTAAAAGATGTATTTTCAGTGAAACGGGAATTTCACATATTCCTGTTGAAACAACCAGAACTGAACAGAAAGTTTGATCTTCAAGTACAGAACTCAGGTGCAGCATAGAGAAGGTTGATGAGAAGGGTAAGTTATGAGGGACTTAATGATGATGAACTGCATGTATTCCTTCATGGGAAGATGATACTGATAATACTCATATGAATCTTCTCATTTCTTAGAGCAATTGGAAGGAGCATATGTGGAGAAGGCACAGGAGAGTGCTGAATTTGAAGGTAGGATATATTGTAAAAATGGAGTCAATGGGTGAAAGGGAATATATTGGGGTAAAAGGAAAATAGAGGTAGAAATGCCTAAGATATTTCATGTAAAAGAGTCAAGAAATAGCTTTTGCAATGGTATGGAAAGCGGAAGGTAGGGGGAATGAGAGAGCCTTCATTCTTATTGGAAAAGCTCAACTCAGAGAAGAAACAGAATACATACTCAAGGTTTTGAAATCTAGAAGAAAAAGGAGAGAAAGGGTACAGGGATAGTGGAGGTGATATAGAGAGGGTAGATTATATGAGAAGATAGTCAAGATATAACACATTTTATTTTTTAATTTTTGTAAGGTAGTGGTATTGGGTGGCCTATCTGGGACCAAGGGGCTGGGTGGTTGCTGGATCTCTGGGGTAGGATGTAGGCTCTGTGCCTCCTGGCCCCAGGACCAGTGGTCTATCCACTGTGCCATTTGGCTGCCCCACAGCACATTTTCAAAGAGGTACAGAATGAAAGGAGAGTGAAACTATCATAAATGGTAGAGGGGAGAAATGGATGGAAGGAATTACAAATCAGCAACAGCAGCTGTGGAAAAATATGAAAGTACCTTCTCTGATGGATTTATGATAAAGAATGTGATCCACCCCAGAGACAGAACTGATAGCATCAGAACACAGACTAAAGCACATTTTCTTTCTTTCTTTCTATTTATTTCTTGTGAGGCTTTTTATTTTTTGTGAGTAGAGGGGGGATTATATTTACTCTTACAACAAAAGTATTTTAGTAATATGTAAATAAATTAAAAATAAAGACAATAAATGTAACAAGTGTTTTAGATTAATCCTTGAATGCTTGAAAATTGTGACATCTCTACATAAGTGATAGTATATTGATTTAGTAGAACGTTATGATACAACAAAATTGATATATATATATATATATATATGAAAGTAATAAGGAAATTTAGAAAGGTATAACTTAAGTGATTCAAAGAGAAATCAATGAAAATAGAATATATATTCACATTGGCTAGCAGAAGGAATGGGGAAGAGAGAAGAGGAGGAGAGAGAAGAGAGAGAGAGAAAGAGAAAGAGAAAAAGTAAGAATAAGAGAAAGAGAAGTAAAGAAAGAGGAAGAGAAGGCTAAAGTAGGGAGAGAAAGAGGAAAAAAGTTAGAAAGAGAAGAAAAGAAAGAACTTGAGATAATTCTGACATGGGATACAGAACACAAAACTTTATTGTTATTTGTTTTACTCCTACCTGTTAAAATCTCAGGGTGTATGTAAGATTTATTCTCCTACTCTACATATTTATTTACTTTTTTATTTTTTGATATTATTGTTTATAATAAAATATCCAACTTTGTTACATCTAGAATTTATTTTTCTTTATGCATTTGATCAGTTCTATCTGTCCTTATTTTCTATTACATAATCTGTTGAAAGTTGTGGTGGACATGACCAGATGTGTTGCTTCTACTTTCAGTGATGAAAATAGATAACTCTAGAACTTCTGACAGAATGGTTCCATTTCATATCTATATATTGACATTGATATACTTGACATTTATATACTTGACATCTATATACTTGACATTTCATCTGCTTATAAGATGTTCTTATAACAATCTGGCTAAACTGGTTCTCACGCCACCTCTTTTTTCCATTTCAACTGTTTTTTGATGTTTTTGAGGCAGGAGTGTTTTAGTCATTCTTCAGTCTTTTTTTCTACTCAAAGGAGTGCTATTCTATACAATAATCTTTGAGTGCTAGATCTCTCTGCCTGACAAAATCAAGTATTCTTCATCTAACACAGTGTCTTTTATCTTTTGTTGCTAACATTTGCAGATCTGTACAATATTAATAAAAGTAGGGACTATTACCTGAAAAGTGATCCAAGGTTGGGGGGGGGACAGTTTTGAAAAGGATAAACATACTCAAAAACTATTTGAAGAATTCCTCAAAATAAATGATAGACATTCACATTAATCTAGTTCTGAGATGAGATTATATTTCATCTAAACAAACATAATAAAATATTTTAAAAATAAATATTAATCAGGCAAGGGGAAAATGATTTCCAGTACATATGTTGGTATATTTTTCAATTACTTCAATCATTTTGGAAAATAAATAATATAATTCAATGAAATTATTCAATAAAATTTATAAAAACATTCAAACTTTTTGGTTCAGTAATATCACTTTTAGTATACTATTGATAGGACATTTTTTAAAACTTCTTCACACTTCACATTAAATAAGTTGTAGTATGTTATATAATTTTTGCACTATAATAAATGATGGATTTCGAGACTCAAATATAGGAAGATATATAACATGAAAGAATAAAAAGGACAGAAGCAAAAGCAAAATATGTATTAGCAAATATCACTTAATCAAAGATGACACTAAATTGCATCAAAATTCATGTTAAATACATAAGATAGCATGTTACTAGCTTGCTATAGTGTGTATATATATATTTGCATATATATAACAATCTTTTCTTTTAACTTTCTCCCTTCACCATAAAAATTAAACTCTGAGAGTGAAAATCAATTCATTTAACCTTTGTTAAAGGTATCTAGTATTGAATTTGCATACTAGTATTTAATATGTTGACTGTATTAATTCAGTGGATAAAACAGAAATTTACTGGCACATTGCAATCATCCTTTTTGTTTTGCTTTGGGGTTTTTATTATTAATTTCTTTTGTTCTTCACATATTTAATGTATATACTTGGTAATGAAAGTAAAACTATTACATATGAGGAGCAAAATCCACTTTTTCATTTTTCTGAGTTGACTGTTTAAGCAGATCTGATTGGAACTTCTATAGTTTTTTTAGGTTTTTGCAATGCAAATGGGGTTAAGTGGCTTGCCCAAGGTCACACAGCTAGGTAATTATTAAGTATCTGAGACCGGATTTGAACCCAGGTACTCCTGACTCCAAGGCCAGTGCTTTATCCACTATGCCACCTAGCCACCCCTCTATAGTTTTTTAATATAGTTCTCTTCTACTCTCTTATAGTTTGCTATTAATTTTGACCAATTTATAATCTAGCTACACATGTGTGGGTAATTCACTCTGAAATAAGTTCGCATTGATAATGAAGTATCTATTATCATTTGGAGATAGTCAAATTCATCTTTTGTAATTTTTGGCACTTTCCATGTCTAGTATCTTCTAACTTTTCTTGAAGAATGTATTGATAATTTAAAAACATAAAACCTGCAATGTAGAATACAAGTGTTAGTTGCTTTTTACCTCTTATTTCTTATTTCTTTGTTTCATATTTAATAACATAGTTTGAAGTATCCTAATAATTTCATTTCCATGGCAGTCATTAAAATCAAAGGATACATTGACTTTATTTGTAAGATTTTGTCCAATTGTTTATAAAATTTCTTTTTCTCTTTATTTTCTGCAACAGGTATTGGTATGTCTGATGTAATTTTTTCATATTGACCAATTTGTTTTTATTTGTCAGAGGCACAGTAATACGAGAAGATTAAATGTTAGTTGGAATAATATTTTTGTTTAATTTTCATTCATGATTAATTTAACTAGTATTTCTTTTAAGACAAATCATTGTCCAACAACCAACAAATTATTATACTAGTAGAGAAATTGGCCCCCATCTATAATGACATTATTACAACTAATGAAACAAGATTTAAAGTTGTACACAAATATAAGGGCAACTAAGAGATTTTCTTTAAAGAAGCAATTAAAGAAATCGTTTTCAGATATGAATGAAATTAAATGGCTTCTGGTCTATTTTCTAACTCTCAATTTCCATTTTTTAATTTAAAAGTTATTTTTTTCATTTTTAAAGATTCATCATTAACTCTGCAAAGTTAGAATTCTTCAAGGTCCACTATAATTAGAAACAGAAGAAAAACTGAAAATAGATTAAATTATATTCCATAAATATAACACCCATATCTGGAGATCCTTTAGTTTTTTTTTATATTTTGCTCCCATTGTCATGAAAGATGGAAACTTTATGTACTTTTCTATGATTTCAATAAATTGGCATATGTGCCAAGTAATTGTGAGCTATTTTTTAACTTATATTATTTCTTGTCTGTGTCTTTATAAAGAATTCTCTTTTCTATGACCTTTGCTTTGTGGAAATTGCTGATTTACACTGAGGAAACTGATCTGTATTAACTTTATCACTTTAAAAAAGCTACCCACTATTTTCCTTTTAAGTAAATAATCACTGAATGAAGATTTTATTGAAGCAAGTTAAATATATTTACAGAACAATATTAGAAAATTTATCCTAGGTATTGATTTGAAATTTCTTTTTCTCCATTTACATGTAAATAGAATTTTCAACATTCACTTTTTCTTTTCTTAAATTTATATTTTTATTTATCTGCATATTACTAAATAGTCTTGTTGTGGGAGTAAACATAATCCCCCTCCCCCACAAAAATAAAAAAAAAAAACCTCATAAGAAATAAAGTGAAAGAAAAAAAGTGTGCTTCATTTTGTGTTCAGATACCATTAGCTTTGTCTTTGGAGTGGATCACATTCTTTATCATAAGCTCATCAGAGAAGTTACTTCCATATATTTCCCAGAGTTGCTGTTCTGATAGTAATTACTTCCATTCATTCCTCCGCACTCCCATTTGTTATATTTTCTCTCTCCTTTCATCTGTCTCTCTTCAAAAGTGTGCTGTGTGTCAGCCTAGTGGCACAGTGGACAGAGCACTGTCCCTGGGACCAAGAGGCCCCAAGCCCCTATCCTACCCCAGAGATCCAGTAAGCACACAGCCCCAGAGTCCCAGACAGGCCACCCAAACCCTTCCTGAAAGTACAAAATAATGTATTATATCTGACTATCTTCTTTCATAATCTACCCTCTCCTCTATCACCTCTGTCCCTCCTCCTGTCCCCCTTTCTCCCATCCACTTTCTCTCTTTTTGCTTCTAGATTTCTATACACTATTAAGTATGTATGTTGTTTCCTCTCTGAGCCATTTCTGATGAGAATGAAGGCTTCTTCATTCCCCCTCACCTTTCCCCTTTCCATATTGTAGCATAAGCTATTTCCTAACTTTTTGACATTAAATATCTTAGCCTATTCTCCTTCTCCTTTCCCTTTCTCCCAGTACATTTCCCTTTCATCCATTGACTCCATTTTTTACTATGCCTTGTCTATATAAGCTCCTTGTAATTGCTCTATTAAATGAGAAGGTTCATATGAATTTGATAAATATCTTTCATACAGGAATACATGCTATTCAACATCATTAAATCCCCAATAATTTACCCTTCTTGTCCATCCCCTCTATGCTTCACCTGAGTCTTATACTTGAAGATCAAACTTTCTGTTCAACTCTGGTTGTTTCAAAAGGAATATTTGAAATTCCCCTGTTTCAGTTTTGCTGGTTAGTTGATTCTCAGTTGCATTTCAAGCTCTTTTGCATCCCGGGATATTATTTTCCAAGCCCTACAAGCCCTTAATGTGGATGCTGCTAAGTGCTGTGTAATCTTGATTGTAGCTCCATGATATTTGAATTGTGTCCTTCTGGCTGCTTGTAATATTTTCTATTTGACTTGGGAATTCTGGAACTTAGCTATAATATTCCTGGGGAATATTTTTTTTGGATCTCTTTCAGGGGGAAGATCAGTGGGTTCTCTCAATTTCTATTTTACCCTCTGCTTCTAGAATATCAGGGCAATTTTCCTGTAGAAAATGAATTCAAGAATCTTTTCCTGATCATGACTTTCAGGTAGTCCAATAATTTTTAAATCCTCTTCTGGATCAGTTTTCCAGATAAGTTGTTTTTTAATGAGATATTTCATGTTTTCTTCTAGTTTTTCATTCTTTTGGTATTGTTTTATTGTTTCTTGATTCCTTGCAAAGTCATTAGCTTCCTTTAGCTCCATTCTACATTTAAAGGAGTGGTTTTCCTCAGAGAATTTCTTATCTCCTTTTCCATCTGGTAAATATTGCTTTTAAAGGCATTCTTCTCATTAACTTTTTGGATTGCTTTTTTCCATTTGACCTAGTTTTTAACATGTTGTTTTCTTCTGAATTTTTTTAGATCTCCTTGACTAAGCTACTGACTTGGTTTTCATGTTATTCCTGAATCTTTCTTATTTCTCTTCCCAATTTTTCCTCTACCTCCCTTACTTTATTTTCAAATCTTTTTTCAAACCATAGTTTGAGCCCAACTCCTATTTTTCTTGGATGCTTTGGATACAGAAGTTTGGATTTTCTCATCTTGTGAGTGTGTGTGTTTTGATCCTCTGACAGGACCAAAGTAATTATCTATGGTCAGGTTCCCTTTTTTCTGTTTACTCATTTCTACAGCCTGTTCCCTGGTTTTGGGGGTGCTTCTAAGCTTTTAAGTAATTATGGGGACATCCCCACAAGGACTTCAGTTCCTTCAAGGTCACATTGGTGACTCTGACTTCTCTCCTGGTCTGTGAATGACCCTAGGTACAACCCTCTCCCTTGGAGTTGTGAGGAGGGTCACTACTCTATGGCAATGGGGGCCCCCAGACTGTGACCAGATACGAATATGGAAAAAACACAATAGTACTGTCCCAGGGACAGAGGAGAGACTTTGACAGTCTCCCCCAACTCCCTTAACTTCTGTGGGCTGAGAATTCTGGGAGCAACTGCCAAGCAGCTCCCTGCTGGGTGAGCTCTGTGGGCTCTGTGGGCTCTGCTTCCATTTCTTGGATGCTGGGCTGCACTGCAGGCCATGGCTGCATTGAGGTCCAAGTTGGTCTGAGCTTTGTGCTCACTTTGGCAGAGGTTTCCCTTCTAATCTTCCAAGTTGTGCTGGGTGTTCCCTGAGTTGGAAGGTCAGGATTTTGGTTCTGCTGCCTGGAGGCAGCGCTCCCAGGGACCTTGGTACCCTGGGGTTGTTCCCAGAAGGCTGGAGCCCCTTTGCTCTGGTGCATTGATCTTGGTTGTGCTGCCACCCCCTCCAACCCCATGGAATAGAGCCTTCCTATGATCTTCCAGGTTCTTTTGGGCTGGAAAATTGCCTCACTGGAACTTTGTGTGACTTCTGTCTCTTGAAAATTTAATTAGAGTCATAATTTTAAGGTTCTTGAAATATTTCGGAGAGTGTTCCTGGAAAAGCCTGTCCTCATGCCACCATCTTGGTTCCACCCCTCAACATTCATTTTTTTTGGTAAGATTTTGAGTTCCACTTTTTTATTCCTCCCTTCTTTCCCTCCCCACTCCCCATTGACAGCAAATAATGTGACTTAGGTAATATATGTACAATCATGTAAGACATATTTCCATATTAGTAACATTATGAAAAAGTATGGAAAAAAGGGAAAAAACTTGAGTGTTGATTGTAGAAGGTGGGATAGCCTTGATAAAAATCTAGGTATGGGGTGGTTATTTGGCCATCTCAGTTTCAATTTGACATGCTGTCTAGAGTTAAATGTTAGCTTAAAATAATTGTCCTTTATCATCAATCTATTAATATATTTACTTGAGTAAATAATGAGTTTTATATGTCTAATTTTATATTTGGCTACAAAATGATGAGTAGAAATTCCTTCAGAATATAGAAACATTATAATATATTGATCTTCTACAAAAATGAATAAACAGCAACAGCTTAGTAATGTATCATCTACAAAATGAATAAACAGCAACAGCTTATTGACCTTAAAAAGATGGTATATTGCTTCAAGAATCAATAAGGGGGGCAGGGCCAAGATGGTGGCAGGAGAGCAGCCTTTCCTAGTAGTTCTCTCCAAAATATTCCAAAGACCTTAAAATTATGGATCTAACTGAATTTTTGAGAGACAGAATCCACAGAAAGATCTAGTGGGGGCAATTCTCTAGTACAGAATAACCTGGAAGATCTAGGGAAAGCTCTGTTCTATGGGATTGGAGGGGGTGGCAGCACAGCCTGGAATACCACATGAACAAGCTCCATTCTTCCAGGAATAGCCCACTGAATGCCTGGGTGCCTGGGTCCCTGGGAGTACCGGTTTCTGGCAGCAGAAGCAGTTTCCTAAACTGCAACCCAGGGAACACCAAGCACAACTTGGAAGATCAGCAGTGAAACCTCTGCCAGAGTAAGCATGAAGCCCAGGCCAGTGTGGCCCTCCTCAGCATGGCTGTAGCCATCAGTACCACCCAGATCGTAGGAAATGGAAACAGGCCTGTGGAGCCACTCAGTAGCTGCTTCCAGAGCACTCAGTCTATATAAGGTAAGGGGGTGGGGGGAGACCCTGGGACAGGACGCTGGGGATTTGCCCATGTTCAGACCCTGGTCACAGTCTGGGACCCTGCTATTGCCAGAGAGAAGAGACCCTCATCACATCTCCAGGGCAAAGTGTTGATCTTGTGATCAGAGCACAGGCTAGGAGAGCAGTCAGAGTCTCTCATAAGACTTTGAAGGAGCCAAGGTACTTGTGGTGATATCCCAATAAAACTCAAAAGTTCAGGAAGCACCACAAAACCAGGTACAGGCTGGAAATATGAAAAAACAGCAAAAAAGGAACTTAACCATAGACAAATACTTTGGTCCCATGGAGGATCAAAGTGCACACTCAGAAGATGACAAAGTCCAACTTTGTGCATCCAAATCCTCCAAGAAATATAGAAGTTGGTTTCAGGCTATGACAGAGCTCAAAAAAGATTTTGGAAATCAAATAAGGGAGGTAGAGGAAAAATGGGGAAGAGAAATGAGGGAGATGCAGGAAAAATATGAAAACTAGTCAAGGAGATCCAAAAAAATGCTGAAGAAAGCAACATGTTAAAAAACCAGTTTAGGGCAAATGGATAACACAATTCAAAAAGTTAATGAGAAGAATTTTTTAAATAGCAGAATTGGCCAGATGGAAAAGGGGATAAGAAAGCTCTCTGAAGAAAACAAATCCTTCAAATGTAGAATGGAGCTAAAGGAAGCTAATGACTGTGAGGAATCAATTCAAAATAAAACAATATCAAAAGAATGAAAGACTAGAAGAAAACATGAAATATCTCTTTGAAAAAAACAACAGATCTGGAAAACAGAACCAGAAGAGAGAATTTTAAATTATTGGGCTACCTGGAAGTCATGATCAGGAAAAGAGCCTTGAACTCATTTTTAAAGAATTTCTACAGGAAAATTTTCCTGATATCCTAGAAGCAGAGGGTAAAATAGAACTTGAGAGAATCCATTGATCTCCTCCTGAAAGATATCCAAAAAATATATCCCTCAGGAATGTTATAGCTAAGTTCCAGAATTCCCAAGTCAAAGGGAAAATATTACAAGCAGCCAGAAGGAAACAATTCAAATATTGTGGAGCTGCAGTTAGGATCACACAGGACTTCGAAGCATCCACATTAAGGACTCACTGGGCTTGAAATATAATATTCCAGGAACAAAAAGAGCTTGGAATACAACTGAGAATCAACTACCCAGAAAAACTGAACATCTTCTTCCAGTGGAAAAGATGGACTATCAATGAAACAGATGAATTTCAAATGTTTCTGTTGAAACAGCCAGAGCTGAACAGAAAGTTTGATCTTCAAGTACAGGACTCAGATAAAGCATAGAGAAAGTGGACAATAAGGGTAAATTATGAGTGATTTAATGATGCTGAACTGTGTGTGTTCCTGCATAGGAAGATGATACTGATAATACTCATATGAACCTTCTCATTTATTAGAGCAGTTAGAAGGAGCTTATATAGACAAGGCACAGGAGGGAGCCAAATTTGAAGGTATATTTTCAAAATGGAGTCAATGGGTGAAAAGGAAATGTACTGGGAGAAAGGAAAGGAGAGGTAGAATAGACTTAGATATTTCATGTAAAAGAGTCAAGAAATAGCTTTTGCAATGGTATGGAAGTGGGGAAGGTGAGAGGGCAATGAGAGAGTCTTCATTCTCATTGGAAATGGCTCAGAAAGGAAACAACATATATACTTAATAGGGCATAGAAATCTAGAAGAAAAAGGAGAGAAAGGTTATGGGTGAAAGGGGACAAGGGAAGGGAAGGAGGTAGGGGATAGAGGAGAGGGTAGATAATGGCAAAGGGTAGTCATATATAACACATTTTCTTTACTTTTTGCAAGGTGATGGATTGGGTGGACTGTTCAGGACCTTGGGTTTGGGTCTCTGGGAGGGAATATAGACTCGGGGCCTCCTGCCCCAGGACTGGTGCTATGTCCACTGTGCCACTTGGCTACCCTGCAGCACATTTTTGAAGAGGGGCAGAGTGAAAGGAGAGAGACAATATAATAATTAGCAGTTGGAAGAAATGGATAAAGGGAATTACCAGCAGTAACAGCAACTGTAGAAAAATATAGAAGGAACTTCTCTGATGAACTTATGATAAAGAATGTGATCCACCTCAGAGACAGAGCTGATGGTATCAGAACACAGACTGAAACATATTTTTTTCCTCTTTCACTTGATTTCTCACGAGGATTTTTTATTTTTGTAGGCGGAGGAGGATTATGTTTACTCTTACAACAAGACTATTTTAGCAATGTGTAAATAAAAAAATGCAAAAACAAAAAAAGAATCAATCATTTATTAAATTCCTAGAAGATTCTAAGCCCTGTTTGAGGCAATGGGAATATGAAAATAAAAATAAATCAGTCCCTGATCTTGAGAATTTTTGTTTTCTGAAGAGAAGACCTTGTTCTGAAACACTTTCTTAATTGAACAATGAAGCATTAAGTTCTGGGTGCATAGTTAAAGGAATTAGTTTGAAAATCTACTCTGATATTTAACTACTTTTTGACCTTGACCTAGTCATTTAATCTTTTGGCATCAGTTACCTCATTTTCTTAAAGTAAAAGTTGGTTTAAATGTCTTCTAAAAATTCCTTTTATCTAATTTATAATCCATTTAATACATGTTTTCAGGGATGAATTGAGTTGTGGACAGTTGGTAATCTTTCAACTTTGTAATGTTTTATAGTAGCTTGTCACCTTGAAGATTCATCTAGCAAGTCTATGATGTAGAAGAAATTCATATGAATAATGCAATAAAGAACTATCATTTAGATATAAAAAAGGAATGTTGAGCTGTCTTTAATCTAAATAAATATGATCAGATATTTCCTGAAGGAAAGACCTTTGACTCCTCTTCTCATATCAATTGTATTAGACACCAAATCCTTGATTACAATGCCCCAATCATTCCCCTGTCCTGGATATCCATTACAAATATACCTGCCTACTAGTGGCACCTGTCTTTCTACCTATGACTCAGAAACATGCAAATTGGGGAAATCAGTCAGCACGACTTCATTAAAAAGGAAAATCAGATTTGACAAGTGTGCTTTGGAAATACTGTACCTCAAAGCAGAGATACAGAGAGAATGCTGTGTGCATAATTACAGTTCCAAGGAAGTCTCTTTCATAATTATAAACCATGCAAGATTTCATATTTAGATTGGAGAAAATTGAAAGTCTGAAGCCATATGGGAGATTTCCATTAATTATATTTTAAGACTCCACTTTCTGAATAAATTTAGACAATTTACTTTCTGTTCATCTTTAATAGTGGAATAGAGTTTGACAGAGAGTTAGGAGATGATAAATGATATCAAAGTGTTATTTTCATTGCCCATTCTTCTATAGTCTTCTCATTTCTCCTCACTTGCTGGCCTTTCTAGTCAGTGATTAGACTTTTTTTTTCAGACTTTTAGTTATTTAATCAACAATCATTCATAAAATTTCCATTATGCATTAAAAACAGACACAAGTCACTTAGCATCTATAAAATGAAGAGTTAAATTAGATGGTCTGGTCTAAGATGTTCCTTTCTAATCTAAATATAAAATTCTATCATTCTGCATACTCAGCCTGGGGAAAGAAAATGTACAAAACAGCCCTATCATCAAGGAGAATACATTCTACTGGGGACTTATAACTTGAATTCTGGAATAAATTCTGTTGAATCAGTAGGGATCCTAATGTCTGAAAATGAAGATCATTTTGTATTTTGTAACTCTTACCAGAAAGACCCTTATACTGTTTTGATGTGGGGAGGTATTTAATTCATTTTTCCACTGGGAGAACAAGTAAAAAGATGAGACTCCCTCATTTCTAAGTATCAGTGCTCTCAGCTGAGTATTCTTCCAGTTACTGATAACAAGGAAGATTGTCACTCCAGCAGCAGCAAAAGCTTTCCTTCTTTAAATTCAGTTACTTAAGGCACAAACTGAGAAAGCAGCAGGAATTGCATTAGCCTCACTAAATAAGAACTGCTCTTTAAAAACATCATTAGAAATCCATTTCCTCCAAACTACCAAAGCTGCATGAATTAGAAGAAATCAGCACATTTTCCACAATCTTTCTCTTGTTTCATTTGTTCTATTCTTTCATTTCCCTTTTCCCAAATGTTTTGCTTATTCTTCTCATTTCAGGAGAATTATTTCCATTTCTCCTTCCAGCCAAGCCTCCAAATAATTCAATCTACATATCTGAGTCACGGCTGGCTAAATTAATTCGTCTGCTTTTGTGTAAATCTTTTGCCATTTGCAGTTCATGGAACCTGACCTTGCTTATGTACCAACATGGATTTCATGGAGCTTTTTTGTGCATAGAATATGTGTGCTGAATAATTGGAATTTTGAATAGTACTTCACATCTTCCATTTCAGTTTTCTTATCAATTTGAGGAGTGAATTAGAAATTGGAAAGCAATTGCTAGAAATTTTCATTAAATCCCCATTTTTTTTTCTAAGCCAGAATCTCTACCCATGAGATAGGTTACTCCTCTCACTTAGCATCATCTTTCTATTTTGGAATGCTAGTAACTTTCCACTGTGATTAACTCCAATTATGTGGGTGTCTCTAAGCACACACACACACACACACACACACACACACACACACACACATGTTTAGATATGCGTGTATGAGTCTGTATATCTAGCTATCTATTTAAATATAAGCATGAACTTAGGAGTTAACATGTTTTCTCCCCTATTATATTCTGAACTCCTTCAGAGTAGACTGTCTTTTGGTTTTCTTTGTGTTAAGATTTCTTAAAACTGTCTTACACATAATAGGTGTTTTATAACTACTTTCTGACTTAATCTGAGGAAAAAGAAAAGGACAAGGATACACAGGTTTTGGCAAAATTGAAAGCAGGAAATTCAGTTGAAAAAATTCAACACATAAAATAGATATTTGAGCCAGGTTCTCAGCTAGTTGCTCTAGAGAATAAAGATGAAAAATAACATGATCCTTGTCATCTCAGGCCTCAGAATCACATGAATTTGGGAAGGGCATTTCAGGCAAGAACAAGACATAGAAATAAACATTATACAACGTAGAATTTGATAAGGACAAAACTTGAGGCTAGATGAAATCCTCTAAAATAGGAAGAGAAGTCTTTTTCAAGTAGATGAAATTCATAAAGGCTTTATGGAATACATGACATATGAGCTAATACTCAAAAAAAAGAAAAGAGTAGTAGAAACATTGAAGCAATAGTTTTCAATTATTTTCTCAAATTATAGAGCTGATGAAAGGGGCAGAGGCCAAGATGGAAGAGTAACAGGGATATACTTGAACTCTTGCAAACCCCCCCTCCCCGAAACTTTAAAATAATACCTGAAATCAAATTCTGGAGTAGCAGAAACATCAAAAGGTTGGTTGGAATAATTTTCCATTCAAAGACATCTTAGGTCAGGAGACTGTCTCACACTAGTTGTAGTGAAACACAAGAGCATACTGCAGGTCAGGCTTTAGGGGAGGCTGCATCAAATGCAGTAACTCTAAAATTTCTCATCACATAGATGGTGGGGTAGGGGTGGTATGAAAGTGGGAAGAAAGAAATCACAGGAGACCCTTTCCTGGCAATAGGCACTGGACAACACTGTGTGTATTCCCTTTTTACAATTCTGCATCCCATGTGCCAAAGGGCATGATCATTGGAACATTCTTATGGAGACAAGGACCATCAAGAATATCCATAAAAAAGACAACTAAACCACAGTGGCTACATGCAAAACCTCAAAATTATGAATTGGACACTTTCACAAAAATAATTGCTGGAAGAGGTCAAAAATTTTTAAAAATCAAATAAGAGAGGTAGGAAAATAGGGAAAAAAGAGACTAGGAAAATAATTGAGAGTGAAGTAAAAATATTTTTAAAAGAGAATAGATTTGGAAAAGCAGAGTTGGGGCAGGATCTATTTAGCTGAAGTTAAAAAAAGGAGGGAAATAATCATAATCTCAAAGACAAAGCAAAAATAAATCAAATTTTAAAAGATAATTGGTGAAACTACATTTTGCTAAACAGTACCATAGACAGTGCAGTATTAACAATATTAAACATACACACACACAAACACACACACACACACACACACACACACACACACACATATATATATATATATATATATATGTACCAAATGGTTTAGCATTCATATTCTTAAAGGAATATTTAAATAAATTATTGGTGAAAATAAACTACTAGTGGGGAATCTCAACTTTTCCCTCTCAGTACTAGATGGATCAAATCAAAAAATAACCAAGAAAAAAAGTTGAGATAAATAGAATTTTATAAATATTAGATATGAAAGGCCTCTGGATAAAATTGAATGAGAATAGAAGAGAGTATATATTTTTCTCATCTATACATAGTACCTTCATAAAAACTGATTAGATATTAGGACATCAAAGTCCCAAAATCAAATGATGAAAAGAATAAACATTAAATGGATCATTTTCAAATCATCATGCAATGAAAATTATATTCAAAAGGGCTATAGAGACATGAATTAAAAATTAATTTTAAAAAATTTATACAGTATATGATTGTATATAATAAAGGATCAACTGATAGTCTAATTGGAATAGAGCACAAAAATAATAAAGGATAATCATTAAAATAGGAATGGACCTCATTTTGAAAATGGTCTTTAATTCTAGACTATGACATTATTCAGTATAGACTGTAGAGTTACTGAAGTATTTTGAGAATGGGGAGAGTAGCATACTTAAGTATTAGGAAGATGATTTTTGGCATCTGTGTGAATGATAAATGAAAGAAGGATGAGGCTAAATACAGGGAAAATAGCTTTGAAGCTTTTCAAATAGTTTGGTTGATCAGTAATGAGAGACAAGATTATATTGATGCCCATGAGAATGAAAAGGAGAACACAGGGGTATAAGGTTGCAGAAGTAGAATTAATAGGACTTAGAAAATGATTGGATGTTTGGAGTTAGGGAAAGGGAAAATCCATAGACCCAGAGAGCATGACACAGTAGAAAATGGGCTCTCTTTGACAGTAGAGGACCTATGTAATAAATTCTACTTCTAAAAGTTCAGGTATATTCAAAAAAAGTGATCAAGCTTTCACAACAGACTGCAGTAGATATGAATAATGTTTAAGATTTCAGACAAAATTGCAATAATTAAGAGATAAGTAGAGAAATTACATTATGTTTAAAGATAAATGAAAAATAACATAAATACTCAATACTTAACCAAGTAGCATACCATTTAAATATTTAAACAATGAGCTAGTTGAATTTCAGGGAGAAATATTTAGTAACATTATTATAGTAAGGGGCCTCAATTTATTCCTTTCAGAATTAGACAAATTGAATAAAAACATAAATAGGAAAAAAAGTTAAGACCCACTTTGAAATTTGAGAGAAAATTATATATATTTAATCTCTTGTGATTTCTGCTTGGGATGCAAGAGTTTACATATTTCTTAGCCATGCAGGACATCAAGAAATTGATCATATATCAGGGTATTCTCACAAAGTAATTTAGAAGTATTATTAACCTTAATGCAATGAAACCTTTATTAACTCTTTATTAACCCCAATGCAATGAAAATTATATTGAATAAAATCTTTCTTTTAAATTTTTTAAAACTTAAGGCAATGTGGTTAAGTGGCTTGCCCAAAGTCACACAGCTAAGCAATTATTAAGTGTCTGAGGACAGAGTTGAACTCAGGTACTGCTGTCTCCAGGGTAGTTGCTCCATCTACTGCTCCACCTAGCTATCCCAAATAAAATATTTTTAAGAAGAATTAAAAATAAAATGGAGACTAATAACTCAATCTTAGCGAAAGAACAAATCATTGAAAACCAGAAAATTTCACGAAAGAAAATTATGACAATAAGAAAACATACCAGAACATACTGTATATTACAAAAGAAATTCTTAAAATCTAAAAATTATGTCTTTAAATGTTTCCATTAGTGGGAGAGGGAGAGGGGGAGAGAGAGAGAGAGAGAGAAAGAGAGAGAGAATTAATCACAAATAGAGCAAATAAATAATGAAAAATAATCAGAATATCTGAAATTAAACACTGGAGTAGAAGATTTGAAAGTTAGGGAAGATAATTTTTAGGAAGATAAATTTTAATTTAAAAGTAAAAAACACAATATCAAGATTATGAAACTTTTACTAAAAAAGTATTAAAGTGTATAATTAGTTTGAGTAAAAGAAGAGAAAAACAAACATCTACTGACGCTGAAAAATAACAGCACACAATAAAAGAAGAGAAATAAAGGAAATTGGTAGAAATCATTTTTTCCCAATTGTATTACAAAGAAAAGAAGTGGGTGAATACTTAACAAAATATCTAATAATGATATTATTAAAAGAAAAATGAATAATGTAAATACTCTGGAATCATTAAAAAGAAATTCAATAAGCCATAAATTCCACCAAAAACAAAACAAAACAAAACACAAAACCCTAAACTCCAGAATCCGATGAATTAACTATGAATTCTAAGAAATATTCAGATAACAAATAACTTTTATCTTACTTGAATAGTTTACAAAAATAGGAAAGTAAGACACCTTGCCAAACTCTAGGATACTAAAATCAATCTTGCTACTAAATCAGGGAGAGAGAAAAAAAAGCAGAATAAGTTAACAAACAACATCCTAATGAATTTTGACATGAAAATATTAAATAAACTATTAGTAAACATACTATAATGATATAAAATATTATGTACTATTACCAAATTGTAACAATAGATGTTGACATTTTTTGAGAAAATCAAATGCTTATGTTAAAATGTTTATTGCTTATATCTAGTAGTTGTAAACATAAAAAATCATAATTTTACTTAAATAAATTAACTAACTTAATGTCATGTCAATTTAAGGATCATTATTTTATCAAATTAAATAATGAAATTTACTTTGAGGAACAAAAGTAAAGAATCTCAAAGAAAATAATGAAAAAAATAGGAATAAATCCTAACTATATCAAATTACAGAGAAATATGTCACAAGGCAGTAATCATTAAAATGATTAATATCACTCAGAAAATAGATCAATCAATGAGATAGATTAGGCAAAAAGAGTGCCAAAGCAAATGAAGACAGTGGTATAGTATTTGATAAAACCAAAGTTTCCACTAATCACTATTTGGTGAAAGCAGTACCAAAAAAAAAATTTCTAGTAAAAATTTAGTATAAATCAATTTCTCAGGAATATAATATCTTGTTTTAGACATGAAGGATGTTATCATAAACAAATTATAGTAACAAAGAATAAATTAACTTTTGAATTTATGGATAGTGGAAGAGTCTTTGATCAAACTAATGGTACAATCATAAAGGATAAAATGAACTTGTTTGAAAAAATATTAAAATTTACATTTTTACACAAAGAAAACCAATATTGTTAATATTAAAAAAGGAAACAGGATTCCGGTTTTCCTTGGAATTCTCTGTTTCCCCCTTGGCTTAGACCTTCTGTGGCGGAAAAAAATGAACTGAATTTTTGGCAAAGCGAAGGCCAAGGCACCGTGGCCCAGCTTGACGGACTGCATCGGCACGGTTGATAGCAGAGCAGAATGAATTGACAAGAAGATTTATAGGCTTGATTCAGAGGTAGTAAAATATAAAGATCAGATAAAAAAGATGTGAGAAGGACATGCAAAGAATATGGTCAAACAGAAAGCCTTGAGAGTGTTAAAGCAGAAAAGGATGTATGAACAACAATGGGACAATCTTTCACAACAGTCTTTTAATATGGAACAAGCAAATTATACTATCCAGTCATTGAAAGACACCAAAACAACGGTGGATGCTATGAAATTAGGTGTAAAAGAAGTGAAGAAAGCATACAAGCAAGTCAAAATTGACCAAATTGAGGATATACAAGGTCAATTGGAAGATATGATGGAAGATGCAAATGAAATCCAAGAAGCCCTGAGCCGCAGTTATGGAACACCACATATTGATGAAGATGACTTAGAGGCAGAATTGGATGCACTTGGAGATGAGTTCTTAGCTGATGAAGACAGCTCTTACTTAGATGAAGCAGCATCTGCACCAGCAATTCCTGAAGGTGTTCCCAGTGATGCAAAAAACAAGGATGGTGTCCTGGTGGATGAATGCCACAGATTCCAGCTACATAGAGCTATATCTTTCAGTATTTCATGTATAATAAACACAAATTATAGAAAACTGGGAAATATTTTGCCTTTCCAATGTCACATTATCAATTAGCATATTCTTGTTCCTTTCCCTGAAAAAAAATTTAGTACACTAATTTTTTTTCATGTAGAACACTGATTCATTTAATAGAAACTTTATTTCAGATTTTAAAATTCTTTTACTTATAAAAGGAAAACTTGTAAAGTATTGGAGGTTGTATAGGATTCTGTTTTCATTTATTTATATTATATTTTGGAAATAATTAAAACCAAGGTTATATGATTTAAGTTCTTTAAATTCCTTGTTAGCTTGATAAAGAAGTAATGTGTTTATAAATCCTATTTACTTATCAAGATTATTAAACTATTTTGGACCATTCTTGTAATTCTTAAAATAGTTCAAATGTCATTATGAAATCAGACACTAATTTAAAATGTCTTCAGTTAATATGTGGGGGTTTTTTGTGTCTTCATGTTAGTGAATCATCACTATCTTAAATTGGTTTTCTTCCTATGCTTTTTGTCTTAAATCTGGACATAGTTTATGAGATTTCCTCAATATTATAGCTGAGTTGTAATCATTAATGAAATTATATCCTAACATTTAAATATATTTGTACTCAATAAATATTTTTCAAAAGGATATAATTTAATAACATTTCCTTCAATCTTAAAGGCTCCACTAAAAACCCAGATTTGCCAATGACTGTGTTGTGGACAGTGACAGTGTAGAAAATGCACTGCATTGGGTGCCAGAAGACCTGGACACTAGGTCTGTATCTCTCTCCTGACTAATTGGATGATTTAGGATTAGTCATTTTATTTATCTGGGCCTTAGTCATCTTATCTGTAACATAGAAGTAATCATTTTCTTGCCTATCTTACAGGATTATGGGAAAGATCAAATGAATTAAAATATGATTGTTCGGTTTTGAGCCAGAAAGAATCTTAAGAGTTTTGTAGTCTAAGCCCATCATCATTTTGCAGATGACAAAACTGAGGCCTTGAGCAATGAAGTGATTTGTCCAAGATCTCACAGCTAGTAAGCAGGAGAACTGGGATTCAGATCTGAGTCTTCTAACCATAAATCCAGTGTTTTTTCCACTATTCTGTGCAACTTCATATGTATTCAATAACATATGGATAAACTCTTTATAAAGTACTATACATGCATAATGTTTTTACCACATTATAGGTGCTCAATAAATATTTGTTGGATAAATTTAAAAAAGAAAACAGTTGTAGAGGAGCATTTTGCATTTATTTTTTCTGATAAATGTTTCATATTCAAGATCCATAAATAAATCAAATTTAAAAGTGTAAAAGAGAGATGGCTAAATAATATGCACAGGTAGTTTTCAAAAAAAAGAATTATAAGATATATGGAAATGTTCAAAAACATACAAAAATAATTTGTAAAGTATAAATTAAAACAACTGGTTAAAATGAAAAACTCTCAGTTTGTAAAAGTTAACAAAAAGAAAGCTTTGAAAAGCTTTGAAAGGACTATGGGAAAATGTATATGAATATACTCTGTAGATTGTGATATGGAAAGTCATTTGGAAAAGAATTTGGAATTTTTCCTTAAAACACTTATCTTTTGACCCAGCATCAACACTAATAGACTATAACCCAAATAAATAAACGAAAAAGAACTCATTTGCAACATTATATATAGCAGCTCTTGTTGAACTCACAAGATATTGAAAACAAAAGAAGAAAATTGATAAACATATAGGAAAATAAATTATTCTTCATAAAAATGACAAAGTGTATGGTTTCAGAGAAACATGGGAAGATCTTTATGAATTGATATAGAGTAAAAGAGAAGAACCAAGAATTATTGTAAAATAACAACTTTAAATGTAAAATATTATAAAGTTTGAATGCAATAGTCAACTATTGACCAACATCTTCATTTTACAGATGAGAGAATTTCAGTCTTCTTCTGGGCTTAAGCTCTTCTGCATAATGATAATTGGTGAAATGCTAATTTAATAGACCCTGAATTAGCTGATATATTACTTATATTAGTCAACTCAGTGGCATGACTCAATTAAATACCTACTACCTCATAAAATTATTATTATATCAAATTATTATTAATTAAATTAATTTGAAATGTAGTGCTCATGCTGGTATTTCAAGCATAGTGTATGGTTGAAGGGTATAGAAAAATGAGGAGGTCTTTTTCAGCAGGTAGAACTCTTTATGTCCTACAAGTCAGACAATGTAAATGCAAACTCTTTGAGGATAGAGATTTTGTTATTCTTTTCTTTTGTTTTGGTCTCTATATCCCAATAATTTAACATAGTGACTTACACTTAGTAGGCAGTGAAATAATAGTTGAATTGTAGATATCACATGTCATTTATGACTTGGAGTCTAGAAGAACTAACTTTAAATAATATCTCAGAAACTTACAAGCATGTGATCCTGAACACTTAACATCTCTCTGACTCAGTTTTCTCATCTCTAAAATGAGGCAATTAGATTTTATGGTATCTAGTATCCCTTATAGTTCTTTCCAGGTATCAGCTTTTGATAGACTTTTTTGTTTGATTACATTTATGACTATACTTGCACTCACACAGAAACACACAGTATAAAACATTCTTCTTCCAATTCATTCATTTGTGTTTTAGAAATTTCCCTTCTCACAGGAACTTTCAAATAGAGATATTGACATGGTCAAATATCTATCCCTATAAATGAAATAGTAGAGGTTTTGTGTGTTTCTACTAAGAATATCCAGAATAGAAAGGAATAGATAGCATTTTCAGTTCTAATTAGAACTTTTTCTTACCTCTAATTATTGAGTATGCTATAAAAAGTTTATTCTGCTGTTAGCAGCCATAGATAATTTGAAGAAGAAAATGAAGGACTCAGACTTACATTAGAAAACTGGTCAACAGTGGAACTACTGGTCTCTGGCAGAGAATAATAAATCCGTAGTATTGAGGAGGGAATTGTAATGAAAATAGCTGGAAAGTACCTAGCAAATGAGGTCTCAACTAGACTAAAATTGTTGTTCTATGTTAGCTATCATTCAAATAAATTTGTTATATTGACAGACCTAATAAAATATATTTTTAAAAAGTTAGTATAGAGATGATGGTAACCAAACTGATCCAAAGAAACTAATTCTAAGTCTAGTAATACAATTATTCAAAAAGCTGAGAGATTTTACAGCTTTAAAGCACTTTTATGAAAAATGGGTCTTTCAGATAGAAACAGAGTTAGTTATTACAGTAATGAGAGCCCAAGGAGATTTAAGTACAAAACATAAAACCTGGGCTAAATATAGGATAAGGAAACCAGAAACTCCTGGGGATAACTCCAATTCAGTAGAGCCGACTTTTATAGGAGGCTGTGAAATTGCGTCGATCTTCCCAATAGTTTTCAGTTGCTTGAAATGATCAAAACTAATTCAAAGTATCTCTTGGGGTGTGAAAAGATGCTCTCTCAGAGGAACCTTTCTGATCAGGCTAAACTTGAAAGGCAGGAAATGCTTTTCTGCCCAAAGTAATAGCCCCATTTCCACCCTAAATACAGTTATTTCATTGATGGGTGTTCAGAATATAAACCACGCAAACTGAATCCAACATGAAAGAAGAGAGAGTAAAAGATTGTAGGCCCTTAACGTACCATGGCTTCTTATCTCACTTATTCAGCTATGCCACAGGTCAAATCACATTCCTCCAAACAGATAAAAGGCACATGGTAAAAATTTGATAGAAGTTATTAGCCCATAAGTACAAACACAGCAATTCCATTACATTTATTTTGAGGATTAAAAATACAGAGCTTATGATGGTCTTTGGAGGCCATCTAGTCCTTTCCCCTTATTTTACTGAGGAGAGCATTGTCTAGGAATGTCTGGTGTTTCTGGACCTTTAAAGTCCATTGTGTCTCTCTTATCCCTGTATTATCCTGCCAACACCACATTTATCAAGTACCTTTGTGTCAGAAAGCTAGGCAGAAATGTGGGTAAGAACAGTAGAACTGGAGTCAGGAAAATATAAGTTCAAATTCTGACCCAGCATAGTTGGGCAAGTCACTTAACCTCTCTCAGCTTTAGTTTCCTCATCTGTAAAAGGGGAATAATAATAGTACCTCTCTCATAGGTCATCATGAGAATTGAATGAGATAATATCTGCATAGTCTTTTGTAAACATTAAAGTTTTACATAAATAGTAGTATTATTTATATCTCTAAAGACCAAAAAGAAAAAAGAAAAAAAAAGGAAAAGAAACAGTATCTGACATCAAAGAGCTTGCATTTTACTAGAGTCAAATGAATCAGGTAATAAATAATTATTAAATCTCCACTGTTTGCCAATCACTGGGTTAAGTGATGGAAATACATAGACAGAAGAGAAAGACAGTTTCTGTCCATAAGGAGCTTACAATATATTACCAAAGAACAAGGCAAGAAAAGAAAAGTAAGAAACTGGGGGGAAAAAAGGAGGGTAAAATGGAAAGGGACAGAAAATGCTAGAAAAATTCAAAGGAATGAAGCCAAGTGTGACGTGAAATGCTGACTAGCCTCCAGCTTCCTTAAATAAATGTTGTAGGAGGAGTTCTCTGCTCTCTCCAGTATGAGAGAGGGGCCTTTAGGGAGAAAGGGCATTGATGAGGTCTGAGTTCCAGGGATGAAGTGATCTTAAAAGATTCAAAGGCTCCTGGGGCAGGATAAGTACAGCCAGGTGGGAAGTGATAAGAAGGTAGCATATTCACTGATTAATAAATACAGTTTATGCAAAACACAAAATAAATGAAAAGTAATTAGAAGGCTGGAAGGATACCATTGGGAGAGTTAGGACAAACATCTTGTAGGCAATTAAAATGAGCTTCAAGGAAACTAAGGAAGGAGAGAATTCTAGATATGGGAGACAGTCTTTTTCATGAGACTTGTATTCTCCAGATTAATGACTTTATTTTAGGAGTAGAGGGAAAATCAGTAGGAGAATATTTTTGCCCTTGAAAGTAATACTCTTCTCTAGAAAACTTACAGATTCCTCTCTTCCTTCCTCTCAGAGAGAAAGAACAGTGACCAAGCTTCAAATAACTTCTTTTAGCAAAACTCACCCAGAAACAACTAACAAAGGGACAAAGTGCCTCAAATTGTGCAAAAAATTTGCATTGTTAAGAACAAACTATGAAAAATGTTATATATTCCTAATAATTCCTTTTTTCCTTGTAGTAGCAGTACAGAATATTCATAAAATATTTCTCCATAGTTGAATTTTTCTCCCCATGTTTTCTAGTCAACTCAACATGGTCAGCAGAAAAAGAAGTGGGGGGTGTAGGAGAAAAGTTTGTCATGAAATTCTTTAAGCAAAATATCAGGAAATATTTATTAAGAAAACAAATTTCTCCAAAGTGAAAGCTTTCCAAGAGTCATGCTATCTAGGTTGTTGGAGGAATGCCAAACTACAAAGCAGTGTTTAAATGCTTTTCTTTTGTTCTTAAGAGCTGCACTATAAATGTACATACCTCATCTGACGAATAAGCAATCTAATCGGAAATTTTGTTTCAGTAAAAATAAAAATAGGCCCGGTTGAAGGAAAAAGGCACATTGCATTGTCTTATTTTTTTCCTACCCTCTTTTATTTGGGAAGCAATGTATTGATGCTTTACCAGCTGTGATAACTCTTTCATAATAATAGCCTTCATCTGCCTTAAACATTCCACTTAAAGATTCCAACAAAGGGATTTATTTCCTCCACTTTGTACTTTCCTAGTGTAATGTGCAGAATCAAGCAGCTTGATCTGGAAAGATGGCCATCCTGGGAATTGAGACTTTGAATCTGTATCTGATTTTCTTTCTAGGTCCATGACCTTGAACAAGACACTTCAACTTCTCTCTAGATTTCATTGTTACCATCTACAAGAAGAGGGGGTTTAATTAGATGACCTTTAAATTCCATTGTGCCTCTCTGATTTTATGATAAGGTAATAACCCTTTGCCTATAGTAAGACTATGTATTTACGGTTTTGATTTGACCTCCATATATCTTTGAATCTCTGATATAGCCAGACCCCCAAAGAAAATGCAGATGCACCAGTCTACAGCAATAAACCCTATTGATCACCTAACTGAAACTGAGTCCCTTGATTATGACCAAGTCTTTTACTTGGATTTAAAAATTCACCTTCACAAACAAAATAAAGGGGGTCTTAGCTAGACAGCAACTGTCTTTAAAAGATCTAGGGTCAGGGGATAGTGGACTCCAATTTCAATATGCTTTTCAGGTGATGTGGAAATCAAATTAGGTGTTAAATTGAGACAAAGGAAAGTCCTACTGACTCTGATCTGGTAAAACCACGGTTACATTATTTTCTTTAGTTTTGGGCACTATAGTTTAGGAGGGAACTAGAAAGTGACCAACAGGATGGCAAAAGCCCTTGAAACCAGATCTTAGTAGTATCAGTTGGCGGAATTAAAGACATTTAGCCTGGAGAAGGGAGACTCAGGTACGATATAGTAGTTATCTTCAAATACTTAAAATACTTTATCATATGGAAGATAGATTAGGCTAATTCTAATTGACACCAGAGGGAAAACTCAAAAAACAATGAGTAGGTTTCTTTTTAAAACTTTATATATTTTTAATTTAGGAAACAAAATAACCATGACAAAATAATAAAAAAGGTGATTGTGCATTAAACTGCAAATGAATCATGTGCAATTTATTATTCATTTAAATATATAAATTTATCATGTTAATTTCTATTTTTTTCATCCTTCTCTCTACCACGGCTACCATTAGACACAAATATGTATATTTAAGTGTGTGTGTGTGTGTATGTGTTTAAAATCATTCTATTTATACTTATCCTTATCAATTCTTCCTTTGAATGCTTACAGCTCAAAGAATTACATTTGGATTTGTTGCCATGAAGAACTATCTAATAATTATCCAAAATTGAAATGCACTATTATTGTAGGAGGTAGTAAGCTCCTCCCTCCTACCCCAGGAGATCTTCATGCAAGACTGGAAGACTATATTTCCTGTATGTTTTAATGGGGACTATTTTTCAGGTTTTGCTGAACTAGCTGATAATTCTTTCAATCAATCAATCAATTGATACTTACTAAGTACCTATTATGTGACAAGTACTGGGGATATAAAAAGTCAAAAGGCAGTCCCTTTCCTCAAAAAGCATACAGTCTAAAGGGGGAAATAACATGGAAACAAATATAAATAAGGCAAACTGGATGCAGGAAAAAGAGGAAATGATTAACAAAGGGAAGGCATTAAAGTAGAGGAGAAGGCTTCCTATAGAAAATAGGATTTCAGTTTGGACTTTCAGCTGTGAAATGTTTGCTTTTGCTTCTCGAATTTGTTTCTTTTCATTTCTGCATCAGGATAGTGACATTGTGAAATCAATCATCAGAGAAATAATAGAAGAGGATCTTGGAATTTTCTAGCTGGAAGGCAATTTAGAGATTCTCTATGTCTGCCATGTCCACCAAGCTTGGAGATGGGGGATTTTCTGACTTTGACTTTCTCTGTGACTTTATCCAAATTATTATTCTCTTTGTGCTACAGGGTCTCCACTCTAATACCACCCCCCCCAAAATCATATTTTATTGTCTTGAGCATCTTGGTTCACTTAACAAAGGTCACTTTTCATGTACCTTCCTACTTCATTTTTCCAGTACAGGGACAGAAATTGGCTGTTGGCTGACCAATCTACTTGGACAGACACTAAGAATTTAACTTAAAATAAAGTCACTAGGAGCCATTGAACTTCCTCTAATTATTCATCTGCATACAGTCAAATATCAGTAGCTATTAGTTCTGGTTTATCCTGTTTTCTCCCACCCCAGGGCTCAGGGGGAGGAAGTCAGTCATTACTCAAAGCTTTGTTTAACTAGTTCATCAGTCTTTTGCTTATTTGTTTTTGAATGGTAACTTTGGTGACAAAAATCAAAATGAAAATGATATATACTCTAACTTGGTGTTCAGTTTCAGGAAAGAGGGGAAGCAACAACAACAAATTAAAATTCAATTAGCATCATTCATTATATAATCCTCATGTACAAAACACTGCCTTGAATAATGGGATTGTGAGTGGGCAGAAAAGGAGATATGGCCCCTCCCTCAATGCCCTTGCAGTCTAGATGGAGAAATAAGGCAGAGGCATAGATAACTACAATATATGGTAGAATGTGATAAATATAGTGCAATGAATGATATGGGGAATTAAGTTAGGTAGATAGGACCATGTTTTAGGTCTATTACAAGTGTTGTGATCTTGGAAAAGTCACTAAACCTTTAGTCCTCCTAATTCACATCTGTAAAATGTGAAGGGTAGACTTTATGACCTCTGAAGTCTTTTTCATATCAAAGTCTATTATACTATCATCCTTATTACTCAGGAGAGTTTCAAAATTATGAAAGATTTGAAGAGGGAGAGATTACATATTGCTGGCTAGAGGTGAAGGATGGTGGGTAGGTGGGATTAGAAGATAAATTTTCATGTATAAGATACCATTTGAATTAAGCCTTCAAGGAAGGGAAGAATTTGAACAGATGAAAATACAAAAGGGTTGAGGATGTTCTTGGATGAAAAAACTGTGGAAAAAAACACATGAAGGACTAAAAAAAATGGGTATATTTGCTATCCCCTTAAGAATCAGTGCAGACCTTTGCATGGGTAAGTGGGCAATCAACTTCATGGTATGAATCATGGCTCCTAAAAATTTCTCTCATGCTGGTTTTTCAGGGATATAGTATTTCTTCTCTGAGTAAGTCTTTTAAGTTATGGCATTGAAGGCCTTCATGAATATGCAAGTGTTACTTGAGTAGGGTAACACATTCAGTGGCTGGCATTTATAAAATTTAAGGTTAAAAAGTACTTTGCATAGATTACCTCTTGTGATCCTCATACTT
The DNA here is from genome assembly GCF_037893015.1 of Macrotis lagotis. Classification (NCBI taxonomy): domain Eukaryota; kingdom Metazoa; phylum Chordata; class Mammalia; order Peramelemorphia; family Peramelidae; genus Macrotis; species Macrotis lagotis. The sequence continues at coordinate 11,804,702 of NC_133665.1, read as the reverse complement.
TTGTGATCATACAGAAGTGTATCACCCAGGACTTAAAGGGTGACTTGTGAAGGGTCACCTAACAAGAAGGTATCAGGGGTAGGAATTGAATCCTGAGCTTATCGAGTCACAGACTTGTACTGTCCTTTCTATGCTCACTAATTTTAGTAGAAATATTATCCCCAAATTCCTGCTGAGGATAATGACAAAGGTTCAAAGAAATTCAGTCCATGTATGTGTATCACAAAGCGAATAGTGGCAGAATTCAAATCCATGTCTTTCTAGACTACTCTCAGGATATTTCCACTATACCATGCTGCCTTCCAACAAATAGTTAAAGAACATTAGATCGACCCATCATGGCCAAAATTTCCCATTAATGACTTAGTACTTATTAATTTACCAGATGAACCAGTTACACATAATATCTTGGTAAAGTCTGAAAGGAATGAAAACAGGACAGATTACATTTTGATTAAGGAAATGTAAAGAGAAATAGGAGGGAAAAGAATGTCTTGAACTATAAAGTGATATTCAGGAGGATCAGAAAAGTTCACATTTCTAAACAGAAAAATCTATTTCGGAGAACTAATCAATTGCCTTGGATAGCTAGACAACATGGTGGATAAAGTGCATAGAGCATTGGGCCTGAATTCAGGGAAATATAGCATCTTTCCTGACTTCAAATCCAACTTCAGACACTTGTTCTAGCTGTGTGACCTTGGGCAAGTAACTTAACCTTGTTTGCTTCAGTTTCTTGTGGAAAAAGCAAACCACTCCAGACTCCAAATCAGCTCACAAAAAAAATATATTACCAACCCAACAACAACAACCACATGTTACTTTATAGGGGAAGAGACAGATGTATAGTGGGGGTGTAAGGGTGAATAACACAAAATTTTGCCTACAATCATCCAAGTTGATATTTACCCAGTTGGGAACAGTGGATATGATTTAATGAATTTTAGAAATCTGGTGATATACTAGGAATATGGTATTCTGGGGGGAAGGTTGATGAATAACTTAGTAAATTGTGAAATGGGATGACTAAAAGCACAGATTGCTGCCATACTCTGGGGAAGTGGTTCCATTTCACACCTGTTTCTGATCTAATCTCCGGCCCCAATCAGGACCAAGAGTTTTTTCACAGGCTTAAAAAAATACATCTGGGAAAGTAAGCTTCCATTTGCTAACTCTTCTCCATGTTAGGAGCTTCATTTAATCTCTATGTGTAAGCACCTGGACCATTTTAGGGATCTACCTGTCCCTTTTTTGCAATTGGGTAATTAAAAAAAAATCTAATTCCATGGGCGTGTGTAGAGTACATCCTCGTTAAAGAAGGACATCTGTTAACAAACCAAAAGAGCATTTTTAGGCATGGTAATCACTCTGGGGGCCCGTTTCACAATGTTGAACAGATTGGGGGTTATTTATGGAGCTGTGCTAATTGGTGCAGAGACAAGCGAGAGTGGAATCCATCTCACTCACCAAGCTGCCCTGCACCTCAGAGGTAGGCTAAACTTACATTAATCATGACTTCTGCCAGTAGTCCTGGCCAAGTATTAGACTGACTCTTTTTCTTGATTTCCTGATTTCCTATCCCCTCCTCTTTTTCTGTGGAGGTCTGAAATATTTTCATGGTCTTGCTTCTGAGAGTTAGAAAGCATGCTAAGGAATAACAACTCTTTTTATAGTCTTTCTGTCTACACTTCTCTCATTATTTCCTCTGCACCACCACCTCCAGACTCTGCCAGCCCAGGCAGTAGGTTAAATTTCTGATTCTTTTGTACTGAAGAATCGAAGAGGATCCTTTTGCTTGATTCTGTTGTACCCCTGAGGCAATATTTAGGTTTCCTGGCTCCAGGTCCAGTACTTTACCTGCAGCACCTCCAGGCTGCAGTTAAATTTTTTTTAGAACATTTAAAGCTGGAAAGGACCTGTAAGACCATTGAATTCAAATCCCTTATTTTACAGATGAAGAAACTACTTAACAGAGATTTGTACCAACTGATTGAAAGGCACACAATAGTAAACAAGATCTTTCAGACTCCAGTCCTTTCCTTACAGCATGCTATCTTTCCAGAGTTCTGGTTCTCCCTGTTCCTTCTTTAAGCATTTATAAGGGTTTAGACCAAAAAAAGGAGCAGACTATTCAACATGTAACTCATTGTTCCAACTATTACTCACTATTGAGAGTTAACACAGGCATGCATGCGTTGATTATTCACTCACTTAACAAACTTTGTTGAACACTCACTATGTGCAAGGTATTGTAAAGGATACAAAACTATTTAAGATCTAGTATTTGTCTTAAGGAAAATTAATATTAAATAAAAATAGTAGCCCACATATATAAAATATGCTAAGGCTTGACAAGAGCTTAACAAATTTTGAGACTTTTTATCCTCACAGAAACCCTGTGAGATAGGTGCTTTTATTTACCAATATTTTACACTTGAAAAATCTGAAGTAGTGAAAAATGAATGATTTATATGGGGTTATAGCTAATAAATAGTTACGTAATTATAATACTGGGTTGTGAACTGCCAGGACTACAGTCTAGACAACCATCTTGTTCACTTACTAGCTGGGTGATCCTGAACAATTCACTTCACCCTGTTTGCCTCAGTTCTTCATTTGTAAAATGAATTGGAGAAGGATATGGCAAACCACTCTAGTATATTTGCCAAGAAAATCCCAAATGGGATCATGAATAGTTGTACACAATTAAAATGACCGAACAACTTCCTAGTACCATCTGTGGGACACAATGCAAAAATAACTATTGGTAGAGGGTATAGGAGAGATGAGCAATAAGAGAACATTTCAGTTGGGAAAAATGTCATAAATATAGTCACAAAGGTAGGAAAGTATAAAGCATGCTAAGGAGATGAGTAGACTAATTTGACTAGAGTAGAGGTTTCAATCTTAAGAGTACTAGGGGTAATGTTGCAGAAACAGATATAGGAACATCCAGGGAGGAACCAAGATGGCAGTGTGGAGCTAGCATTTTCCCCTACACAACAGACATTAAAGCTATAGATCCCACCAAAAAAAAAAAGAATGAAATAAGTTTTCAATTGCACTTGTCATGGAGATCTTCAGTGGAGCTCTATTTCTTCAGGGAAAAAAAGGGGAAGTAAAGCCTAGCTAGGCAAGGGAACTGGAAAGTCATCAGGAGGCTTCAAGCCACAGTACAGTCCAGGTTCTTTACCAGCTAGAAAAAGAAACATAAAAGCTAATGGAAGAAAATAAAACGCTAAAAATTAGAATTGGACAAATAGAAACTAATGAATCTAGGAGACACCAAGATTCCATTAAAAACAATCAAATAATCTAAAAAAAGTGAAGAAAACATAAGATGCCTTTTAAGAAAAACATAAATGCCATGGAAAATAGATCCAGAAGAGATAATTTACAAATTATTTATCTACAAGAAAGTCTAGATCAAAAAGGAGCCTGGAAAAAATATCTTTCAGGAAATTATCTTGAAAAACATCCCTAATATATTAGATAAAGAAGACACAAATCATTCTTGAAAGAATACACAGAACACCTCCAGAAAGAAACCCTAGCATAAAGCTCCAAGGGCTATCATAGCCAGATTCCAGAATTCTGAAATATAGAGAAAGTGCTACTATTGTTCTATATGAAACCATGAATGATCAGACTCTAGAGAAGCAAGGAAAGAAAACTGATGTTAAGCAAAGTGACTAGAACCAAGAGAACATTGGACACATTAACAACATTGTAAATTGATCATCTATGATGAATACAGATCCTCTCAGCAGTTCAGAGTGCTAGGACAACCCTAGGATATCTGTTATAGACAACTTTATCCTCATCTAGACAAAAATAAAAACAAAACCATAAAAACACAAAATTTGAATGAATTCTTTTCACTTTTTAAAAAATTTCTCTTGTTTTTCCTTCTTATCCCATGGCTTTATTTCTTTTCCCTGATTCCTCATATACAAAATGACTAATATAGACACATTAAACATAAATGTACATGTACAACGTTCATTTAGATTGTTCATATATGGAGAGGTGGTGGGGAGGGGAGAGTGGAAGAAAATTGTGTAACAAATATTCAAGTGGATGAATGTTGAAAAAATTTTATAACATGTAGTTGGAAAAATAAAATATCAATAAAAGATTTTAAAAATTGAAGCAATCAAAAATGAAGAGAGATTTGACACTTTTTGAGAACCTTGAAAAATGATAAGTTGCATTAATACTTTACAAATACTTTACAATGTACTTCTTGCACAAAAACTCTTTCTTGGTAAGATAGTCACTTATTCAGTTGGTCATTTGTAAATGAGCGACATGGACTAGATGATCTCCTGGTTACTTTAGAGTTCTACATCTATTTTTCTAATAAGAGTAAGTATTGTTGTCTCTATGAAACCTAATGTCATCATTACTAATCATCTTGCCTAAGGTCCTACCAGTGTTAGAGTTTGAACCTGAAGGCAGTCACTTTTCTGATATTATTTTTTCAATATTTGTATTACATCACACTAAAATATGTGCTAGGATGAATCATTTAGATCAGTGGTGTCAGACTCAAATGGAAATAAGGATCACTCAACTTTATATAAGAATCCCTGAGGGTAACCTATTTACTTAAAAATCTAATATTAATATTATTTGTATTTCATCATATTTTTGTCTGTTTTTTAAAATTATCAATCAGTCTTGGATACTCTGTTGTATTAGAAGTGGCATGTTTGATGCCTCTGCTATAGGCAATGGAGAACCATTGGAGGTTTCAAGCAGGGGATGACATGATGAAGATTAATCTAGTGGAGGACAGATAGAAACAGCACCATATCCTATTATAAGCAAGAACAGTTGGAGGCACTTTAAAAAAATCTATTGCAGGGTTATCATTGAATCAATATTGCACATTGAATCCCATGGTTGAGAAAGAGTTACATGAAAATCCTTCTTTGGAAAAGTGAAATCCTTTTTCAGGAATTGGTTCAATATATTTTTTTTTTCCAGCATTGGGGAGGTGTGAGTCAAAAAAAATTGGAGTCTGACCAAATGATCCTATTTTCTTTTTGAGTAAAACATGAAAGCCAATGAGGTTTTGTATAGATAACTAGCTTTGTAGTCAAGAAAATTAGTTCAATTCTTCTAACTTGTATGACCATGACCTTATTTCTCAATGATATCTTAACTAGTTTAGATGCTATAAAGAAAGTGTTGCTCCGAGCTGAATTAATAGATAAAATATTTTACTAGCAGCTCTATATAGCAATGATATCACTGATCCCTATAATATGAGAGTAACTCCTTTAAGAAACTGAGAATTTTCTGTAGTAGATGCTTTATCTATTTTATAGACAGATAAACTAGTTAATTGAGACAGGAAGGGTAGACTGCAGGGTGTGGCAATTAATTTACTCAGAATGTTGCTAATAGAAATAAGAACAGGGTTTGAATTCAGATCTTGATTTCATTGCAAACTCAAAGCTCTTACCACTTTATTAAGTTATATTTTATTGTGAATAATTTGATTATATCTCAATTAGATTCATATTTGGAAAACTAATGAATTAATTATAAGATCACTTCACTTTGTACAATATCTGACCCTAAAATGACATAGATTTTTGTTCACTGAAGTACAGTATAGTGTGATAGACTGAAATATGTAGTCAGGAGACTGGGGTTTTAATAATAACTAGGCTGTGGTCTTATTGTCAGTTTGTCAGTTGGTCAGTCAGTCAGCACTCATTTACTAATTTATTAATGTTCCAATAACTAAGAAAGACTGGCACTGCTCTCAAGAAGTTTACATAAGAGAGGGAAGACAATATATACAGGAAAACAGAAAAAGGAAGAGGGAGGAAAATATTGGAACCTTCTCCAGAATTCCAAATTTCAGCCTGTTGAGAAATGAAGACATGGTTGTTCTGTGAACCCTCTAAAAGTGAATGGGAGGGAGAGACTGCAGGGGCAGAGGGCATTTCCAAGGTCTGAATTACAGGAGTGGAGTTATTTTTGTGGATAAAGAAGTTTCTAGGCAATTTCTTTTTTTCTTTTTTACTGCACTGGCAATTATAACATTGAAAAGTTTAAGGTGCGGCTAGGTGGCAAAGGGGATAGAGCACTGACCCTGGTGTCAGTAGTACCTGAGTTCAAATCCGGCCTCAGACACTTAATTACCTAGCTGTGTGGCCTTGGGCAAGCCACTTAACCCCATTGCCTTGCAGAAAAAAAAGAAAAAAAAAGTTTAGATATACTGTTGTCACCAATCAGTCAAATCCTGGCACTTTGTCCAGTGTTTCTGAAATGCTATGGTGCCTCACTGATATAGGAAGACCCATATCCATAAAGCCAAGGACTACCACAGCACCCAGGTCATCACCAGAAGTTCTGTTTCCTAATTCATCAGGTCATGGGTTGATAACAGTTGTGGTAAAGGCAATGCACAACATTCCCATCACTTTAGTAAAAATAATGTAGAAGTCATGCCATCATATATATGATGATGTGGTCCTCTTCAAAAAGGAAAACTATAACTACTACTACTACTTATGGGACATAATGGAGATATCTGGAGTGAAGTCTGGCAAGAAACCATAATATAGCCTTTTAGATAAGTGATATAGCTTTTTTAGAACCTCAATTCTTTCATGAATAAAATGAGCATAAAACTTCTACTTAGCTATATTGTAAGTTTGAGAGGAAAAGTGCCTTCAAATATTTTTTTAATTTAAATTTTTTAATTTATTTGTTTTTCCAACTATATCCAATGACTATTTTCAACAATCATTTTTTGCAAGGTTTTGAGTTTTACATTTTTCTCCCTGGCTTCCTTTCTTCCACCTTTCCCCTGACAGAAAGCAATCTAATATAGTCTCTACATGGGTAACTGTGCTAAACACAGATCCACATTAATCATGTTGTGAAAAAAGAATCAAATCCAAATGGAAGAAAAAAATTGTTAGAGAGGAAAAAACTCTTAATGTATAAGACAATTTGTAAAAATTTAATATAGTGAGGTTGTCCTGCATTTAAACTCCACAGTTCCTTCTCCAGATAGGATAATTTTTTTTGCATCATCTGACTTATAGAATTGACTTTGATTATTGTATTGCTGAAATGAACAAAACCATTATAGTTGATCATCACCCCATGTTGTTGTGTGAATAATGTTCTTCAGGTTCTGCTCATTTGACTCAACATCAGCTCATGTAAGTCTTTCCAAATTTTTCTGAAGTCCTGTTCCTCATGATTCCTTATAGAACAATAATGTTCCATTATATCCATAAACCACAATTTGTTCAGCCATTCCCCAGTTGATGGGCATTCCCTCAATTTCCAATTCTTCACCACCACAAAAGGAGCTGCTATGAATGATTTTGTAAATGTTGGGGTTTTACTGTTTTTCATGATCTCTTTGGAATACAGACCCAGTAGTGGTAATACTGGATCAAAGGGTGTGCACAGTTTCATTACCCTTTGGGCATAATTCCAAATTGCTCTCTAGAAAGTTTGGATCATTTCACAAGTCCACCATGAATTAATGTCCCAGTTTTCCCACATCCCTTCCAAAATTGATCATTTTCCTTTTTAGTCATATGGATCAATCTGATAAGTTTGAAGTGGTATCTCATATTGTTCTAATTTAATGCTGTACAAATTTTAACAGACTATGTTGCATTTGACAGGCATATTTATGATGAAGTGTGTGAGTGGGATAAGGTCTGAGATTTCTTCAGTAGAATATTATAGATAGCTGAACTGTGCATTGTATTTCTTCTACCCCTCCTCCCCTGACAAACAACTTAATGTTACCTTGACCAAAATGTAAAGAGTAAACTGACCCTGTCTTTTCTGTATTGAAGTCCAGATGCATCTACATTCCTCATCCTGGAGGGGGAGAACCTGTCTCTGTGTGAATTATATGCTTTTTCTTTAGATTAATTTACACATCTAGATTGTAAAGGCTGTATTCCTCACTAATGAGGATGGGTCAATTGGGGAGGGGGGGCAATCACCTTATGATAAATAGACTTTGGATCCTTTGTTTCAGAGCCTCATTTTCCTTATTTTAATGTAGTGGGGCCCGATTCTCAAGAATTAAATAAAACTTTTCTCTTTATACCTTGAGAAATCTCTGAATTTTGTTAAATTTGTTCCCCTCAGGTGTTTCCCAACTAAGACTGGTTCTAGGACAGGAGAACAGTCATCTGTAACTGGACCTATATTTGGAGTCTTTCCAGGTTGGTGAGGACTACTGACTGTTTAGAGTCTAATTACAGATTCAAATTCAGATGGTTTTTTCCTCAAGATCATCAAATGATAATTTGACCATAGCTACTCATTCTACAATGAATCAAAACATAGAAGGTTTGTGAGTTATATTTGTAGGAGAAAATATCCTGTATTGACAAAATCATCGAAATTGTCAATATTGAAATATCGAGCATAGAGTGATTTGGGTTTAAAAAAGTGTAGTCAAGTAACTGTGAAGCACAAAAAGAATCACTGGACTCCTTTAAACCTTACTTTTTTGAAGTCTATTTGATAACAACAATTGTGCACATGTGTCAAAAGGAGCCTGGTCTGTGTACATTCAATAATAGCTTAGCCACAGCAAGGAAGATGATTCCCTCTTTCTTGCCATACCATTCTCTCTTCCCCTACAAATACATAAGCAAGGGAAGGTTATTCAGTAAAGACAATCAAATTGCTTTTCTCGGCAGTACAGTGAAAACCAACAGTGTTCTCCTGCTGAGAAATCTGTAGGGAAGATGTTGAAATTACCAGGATGTTATTGAAGCAAGAGTGACAAGGCCACAACAGTAGCATTATTATGACTATCTGATCTGGAAGGTACCCATTCTTCAGTTCTACAAATATTTTCCAGTTCATATATTTAGAGAAGGAAGACATTTTGGAGGTCTTCTAGTCCTACTTCCTTATTTTAAAAATGAGGAAATTGAGTCTCATAGAAGTTAAGTGACTTTCCCAAGGTCACAACTAGTAAATGGTAGAATAAGGAGTGTTAGCCTAGGCCCTCTGAGAGTTAGAGACAACTAATATAATTATATTTAGGGTAGTATGGTTTTGATCTCAAGAGAAGTGGATTTGACTCCAAATGGAATTTGGAGTCCTAGAATCATTGTTCCAATTTCTGTCTCTATTATTTCTGACTTATGTGACCAATGCAAAATCATTTCCCCCATCTGGATCTCAGTTTATTTTTCTGCAAAATAAGGAGATTAGACAAAATCTGTCTGGCTTTAAATGTGATGGTCTTACATGCTGAGTGATTTCCCAGATGATGGAAACAGTCCATGTCACTTATGTGATCTGTGCCATTAAATTATGAAGTATTTTTTGGCCTATGTCCTGGCATAGGGCATCCCAGCAGGCAGACAGAGTGTCCAGAGGTTGCTGCCAAGGTATAGTGCTCCTGGTCCATCTTCAATAAATCAGCCTATTTTCTCTTATTTTCCTGTTGGTAGGGGAGGAAACATTGCTTTTATTTTGAGTGTCATTTTATAATTGACACTGGATAAGCAGGTGCCATACCACATGGCATTTACTGAGCTCACATTCTTTGAGTCATGAATATAAAGGGTTACCAGGGACTTAAGCAAGAATAAATTTGATTGTCCCTGTTTAACCCCTGGGAGACACTTGAGCATTGCCTTCCTACATACAGTGATTATGGTAACTGAGAAGAGTGCTAAAGAAATTAGACCTGGAATTCAGGACCTGGAATACATGTACCATTGATTAACACAGGGTAAATGTTTGGATATCTGTGTATTATTTGACTGGATAACTGGAAATCTCATCCAGGAGTGGACAACATGGTGGCTAGAAGACTGAGCACTTACAAGAAAGCATAAAATTATTTGGTCAGTAACTTTTGACTGAAATTATTTTAATTAGAATAGAAGGAACTTGTGTTAGGCACTGTTTAGTATTTTGTTTGTTTGTATGTTTGTTTTAACCAATGACAGTTGAGTGTTAAATTCATTTGAAATGAGAAATAGAGAGAAACAACCAGAAGGCCTGAAGAGGCTAAACTGAATCTCTCTCTGGGAATTCCACCTGCTCATGACAGGGAGTGGATACTCCCAAGGTGATTTGTCTGGACCACATCAGGTATCACTGAAGGAGAAATAAGTTGAAAGTAATTATTTAAATCCAAGTTAAATAAAAATTAGGTTAAGAGAGAGTAGCAATATAGAGAGAATAACAATAGTTCGGGGGGGGGAGAGCAAAAATAATCTAAGCCCACTGAAATCTGCCAAGTAGCCAACTAGTTAAAATTTAGAGATTTAAACCACAAAAAGAATAAAATAGCCCCTGAGGCTGTGTGCTAACAGAACTGAAACCTCTCCCTAATAGGAATAGGAAAAAACTATGTGGATGGTACAGTCTGGCAAAAGACAAGAGATTTTTAGTAGAAAGTTAAGGATTCACAATATTCATTCCAAGCAGAGAGATTCTAAGCCTGTATGTCTACTGGTGGCCTAGTATAGCAGCCCAGTTTAGCAGCCTAGTTTAGCTTGATAATGTTATTTGAACAGTAAATTATATCAGCAGCATTGTGGGTGAAGTAGTAAGGGACCATGCATTTACTAAACACTTACGAGGTATGGAGGCATTGAAATCTTCTAGTTGGAGAAAATTTTAGGCATATGAGTTTCCAAGGCCATGTATTCCCCATTAATCTACTGTGCCCTCTTCTATCCATCCTTGTCCTCTGGATTTGCATAATCCCCACTTGTATTCTCTCTGTAAGGGTTGGTATTTGAATCTTTGGGAGAGTGCATCTCTGGGTCTATGGGGATATTTTCCTTATCATTTATTTTGCTTTTAACAAATATGGTTTGGTTAGTCTGATGAACGAAATGGTTAGGGATCATGAAGGAGTCTAATCTCAGAACCATGGCCTCCAAAATAATGTGGGGGTCCTAGCATCTTGGTTCAAATTTCCGTCTCTTTTCCTTCTGACCACCTGGGGTGGGTAGGACCTTGCCACATATTTAAATAATTAATACTGAAATAATGCACTATAATTTCAAAATGGTTTAGATTTATACAGCATTTTAAAGTTTCCAAAGCACTACACTAAAATAAATTAGCTCATTTGATAATGACAACAGCTCCAAGGAAGGTAGACCAGATATTGATTTCTACTTGACTAATCTGGAAATAGTTTAGCCAAGTTACAGTAATCATTGTATGTAGGAAGGCAAAGCTCAAGTGTCTGCCAGTGGTTAAGCCTAGACAATCTAATTTATTAATGATTAAGTCCCTGATAACCCTTTATATTCTTGATTCAAAAAATGTGAGCTCAGTCAATGCCTTATGGCATGGCACCTTCTTATCCAGTGGCAATTATAAAATGACACTCAAAATAATGGCAATATTTCCTCTCCAGCAACAGGGAAATAAGCTGATTTATTGCAGATGGCCCAGGATCACTACAAATGCATTACTTTCTCTACTATGCCATCCTACCTTTTCCTTAATCCAATATTGTTGATGGGATGTGGGGTGACCAGATAAGCATAGGAATTTGGGGACCACTGAAAGATGAAAGAATTAAAGCTCTCTAGTATCTGAGCTCTGCTCAGGATTTTATTATAAAATATAGCAAAGTAAACAGCTAAAAATCTTTTCCTCTGGAAGGGTCAACAAGCACTTCATGATAGGGTGAATAACAAAAGGCTAGGCTTGATTGCTTGGTAGACACAATCTGAGACAGAGAGGGAAATAAGGAAAGACAATCAGAGAGTGAGAGAGAGAGAGAGAGAGAGAGAGAGAGAGAGAGAGAGAGAGAGTGCACTGACCTGAATAGAGGTCCAACTCAGGTTTTAGGGTCTTGCCCCTTATATGGGCACTGAGGGTAAAAAGGGAAATCCTCCCCACTTCCATGACCAAAACCTGGTGGAAATTTGAAGGCTAAGGGTTGGGTATGTGGAGACAGAATACAGATTTTACATTAAAAAATGAGGCAATAGGAGTCAATTTACATTTCAAGAGCAAAGAACTTTCTACAGCCTTAAGATTCTCAGATCTTAACAGCATTAAAAGATTACAGATTTTGTTTCTGCTATATTCATTATTCTCTATATCAATAGTAGTTCATATAGAATGTTTCAGTTTACAAAATGCTTATGGGAGAAAGCTTTTAATTCTGAAAATAAATCAGTCTGCAATCTGAAATAAGACACATAATTTGCAGAGATAACAATGGATTTGGCATCAGAGGGCCAAGTTTCTGATTCTTGATCCACTACCTAAAACTTTCACTGTTGTTTAATCATTTTCAGTTGCTTTCAATTCTTTGATACTTCATTTGATTTTTGTTTGTTTTGGCAAAGATGCTGGAAGGATTTGACCATTTTTCTCCTCCAGCTCATTTTACAGATGAGGAACAGAAGCAAATGGCGTTTTCCCAGGATCACACAACTAATACATATCTGAGGCCATATTTGAACTCAGAATAATAAGTCTTCTTGATTGCAGTAGCACTGCACCACTTATTGGCCCCAACAACAACTGAAAGACCAAGCTGGATCAGTTGCAACTGAATCAGTTCATTAATATCTTGGGCAAATCATTAACTATCACAGCACCTCAGATGATCATAGATTTAGAACTCTAGGGGACATCAACCCAATCAAATATCCTCATTTTAGAGGTAAAGGTCAAGGATTTTAAGTGACTTTCTCAGTTCATACAGAAAGTAGAAGAGCTGGAATCTGAAACCCATATTTACTGACTCAAATTCCAATTTGTTTCCCAGAATTATACCATTCTGCCTCCCATGTTTGTTCTTCTATAAAGTAAAGTAGACTAGACTGGAGAATTGTTAATGTCTCTAGTTCTTCTATAACCCTGTGATTCTCCTGAAAGATTGCCATCCTGTTGGATATGAGCCAGAGCATTGATGGATAGCAAACTACCTTGTCCTGAGCTCTCATTGATAGCATCAGAAATATTGACCCAAGCTTTTCTAAATGGCTTTAGCATGCCATAGTCAGAATCCACAATAGAGGGAAGTATTGGGGATGGAATGGGTAGGAACAATCTATACCTTTCAAGTTTTCCTATAACTCTATTTGACATCTCTATTTGACTGTTAGATATCTGTCCAAATCTAGAATGATTGAAGGTAGAAGAACAAAAAAGCAATTCAAACAATCAAAGGTCCCCTGGGCAACAATTTTATTATAAAAGGTTTCTTGTAATAAATTATATACTTAACTGCACTTCTTCCTCCTCTCCTATTCCTCTCTTCTTCTCATATGCTGCCTCACTGTCATACATATCCTCCAACTATCAGAGGAAAGATCTCTCATCTGAATTTCTCTATTCAGAAAGTAGGTCTGCCTATAAGAAAGAAGGGAGAGACCTTAACTAATTAAGAAGACTAATAAATCATTGATTTAAAGATTAATTGATAGATTTCTTTATTAACATGTTTATGGAAGTTGTAATCATACAGATGGAGGAAGACAGAAAAGGGAATGAGGGATGGAAAAGGATCTGGTTAACAATCAGGGTACAAAAAAAAGATGCAATGGGATCTTTTTATTCTGTATAAGTCCAAGCTATCTACAGCTTTAATTTGACTGATGGGTTTTCATCAAACTTCTCAAAACTTTGGTGTTGTATTTTTTTCTCTTCCTGCTATCATACATGATTCTTTCTAAGGGAGCCTTCCATAAGGCCCTCACTGAAATGGGGCTACCTGTCTGCTAGCTCAATGAGGTGAGGGGGACAGAGTGGCAGGAGGGATTTGAAAAATGCTACTGATGATCGGCATTTAGGAAAGACACTGCAATTTTGTATTCCATGGGCATGAGGCACTTTTCAGCATTTTGCTCAGATATGCCAAGTGGTTATAAATCACCCTTATGCATCTGTCTCAGTGATAAGTGACTGGGAATTGTGAAGGGACAGGGGAACGTGTTCCCACTTGCAAGAGTTGGGTATGTGTATGGAGGATGGAGGGGGATGCTAGGGAGGAGTGGTTCAGAGTATTTATCAATGCAAAGTAACCTGCATCTCTGAGAGTCTGGTGTTTCTCTCCAGGATCAGTAAGGATCATGTCAATCAACAAGAATTTATTTAGTACCAAATATGTGATATCACTGATGATACAAGTATAGATAACAAAACAATCCCTACTGAGAATGAGTTTATATTCTATTTGGTTAAACAATGGTATACACACACACACACACACACACACACACACACACACACATATAGTATAAATAAAGAAATAAACACATGTATACAATATACTTCTCTTGATCTATCATCTATGCATCAAAATAATCATAATCACTTCAGTTCTTAAGCAAAAAGCTGAAACTATCTTATACTCATAGAATGTAAAATGTCAGGACCTGTCCCAAGTGGTTGCCCACTCTGTATTCACTCTTTAATTGCCATGGAAAATTCTCTGAAAGAGAGAGTATGATGAAGGGGTGGCGGTGAGGGCTCCAAATGCACGTTCCTAGGCACAATTCCATTTTTACTGTCAGAGAGGGGCTAGAATAAATGATTATCTTGCTAAAGAAATGGATGCCCAACAGGGCATATACTATAACAATTCTATAAGGACATATCCTATAAAAATTCTATAATAGGATTGTCTTTTATCCCAAATAGTTCTGTGTTCTCAAAGCTGCCCTGTGTAACTTTCTTTCAAAGTAGTAAAGTGGGTAAAATGGTTCAAGTGCTGAGTCTAGAGTCAAGGAGATTTAGATTCTAATCCTGACTCTGATACATGATATCTATATGACTATGGGTTAATCACTTAAACTCTCTGAGCACACTATAAAATAAAATAGCCTAGATCACCTAAGAGGTCCCTTCCAGCTCTAAATCTATAAATGTATAAAGAACATGCTATGTTAGAAAGTAGATTCTTAAATTAATCAAATATATGCAATCAAACATTTATTTTTGTTTTTTTTTGTAAGGCAAACAGTGTTAAGTGGCTTGTCCAAGGCCACACAGCTAGGTAATTATTAAGTGTCTGAGACTGGATTTGAACCCAGGTACTCCTGACTCCAGGGCCAGTGCTTTATCCACTATGCCATCTAGCTGCCCCCACACAATCAAACATTTCAATGGAGAAATAATACCAATGGACTAGGGTTACATAATCTAGGGTCTAGTAATGAATCTACTATTAATTTGACACCTATTGTTTATTTCTTCATTTGTAAAGTGAGGGTACTGAACTATGCAATGTTCAAGAATGCTTTTAGTTTAAAAAACTTCTGAGTCTACTTCCCTTTTCATATATTCTTCACTTCAGCCAAAGCAAACTACTCTTTATTTTCTGAATACTACCCAAATCCCTGCAAAGATCTGCTCCTTTCTCTCAACTCAACCTATCATAATCCTATCCATACCTTGAGTTCTATCTTACATGATGAAAACTCCATGAAAGCATGGAGACCAGACCAGAGTGTAGTAAAGAGTCTAGTAAAGTAATAGGAAGAAACAAAAAATAGAATCAGTCACTCCCCCCCACACCTCATCTAATTAAAAAAAACCAATAATAAATATGAAACTGTGTGGGACAAATGCCACTTAAATAAGTTTCAGAGATCTCTCAAAGTATGAAGAGAAAGCTTTATTCATTTCTCGAGAAAAGGGCCACAATCAATTAGAGAGATTGAGGCAAAAGCAAAAGGGCCCAAGAATCACATTTCTCCTAACTCAAGCCCCCCAACTGACCCACCTTCCTTAATAAGGAATGTGGTCTTACAATCTAAACACAAAAACTACCCTAGGGAAAGGGGCATTGAATTCAAAGAAAGCAAACTAATCTGGGGAAGAGAACATAAAATTCAAACTGAAACCATATTATCTCTTTAGTCCCAGGAATTGAATGATTCTCCAGACATCAACAGATAAAATGAAGTCAGTTGACTCTTCAACAATATCCCAGAAGTTTGCTTTGTCAAGGGAGGAGGGGCACATAGTTAACCAAATTCAATCTATATTTTACTGAAGAAATCTCAAAACTTTATCCCACACAAAACCATTTGTAATCTTTTACTAACCTCAATGGGGAAAATGAAAGCTCTTTTCTATGTTCAAAAGAGACAAAGTGAAGAAATCCATTGTGTCCTTTCTTAGTTTGGTGTTGCTACCTAAAATAAAGATCAGTAGATAAATTTTGAGTACAGTTTTTTGTCTTTAATTCCTGTTGTGAGTTGCTAGTTCCATTCACATGGAATTGGTTTCTGGGTTCCTTTTCATTTCAGTCTCTGGGATCTAAATAAAGTCATTGTAAACTGAAATGTTTATATTTCAATAACCTGAAATATTCAGTAAACTGAATCCTAGGATCTCAGACTTCCCTAAAATTCATGATACTCTTAAGAGATACTCCCATATGATACATGATAGAGTTCAGGCTTTTTTAGCTCCCTAATGAGAGCTGTGGTTGTTTTGTTCTTCTGTCTCCTGGGTCTACAAATCCTGATATAATCTTTGGGTCAAATCATACCTTACTTAGGATACTGACATTGGGTAAGTCTCTCTGGGATTTGGTTTTCTCATCTGTAAAGTGAAGAGGCTGTACTAGATTACATTTGGGGTCCCTTCTAACTCTGAAGCAATGATCCTGGGGTTTCCTACAATGAACTGTAGCTTCCTTACACAGACAATAAATAAAAATTTAACCAGTTTTCCCTGTTTTGATCATCTTTATGTTCAAAAACTTTTTCATTACACAAAGGTCCATGTACTCTATAGAGGATTTTTTTTAACTTTCTTGGCTTATAACACCAACACAGAAAATTTTGGATAAGGTATATATAATATTGCCTTTATCACCCTCAATATATTCTAAAATGAGCAGCAATTCATCCCTCAAATGTTTGAAAACCTCCAGGGACATTTATATTACATAATAGGAGAGTTCCACTGGCACAACTCACTCCAAAGTACTCTCTAGGTCTACTAATTATGTGTATGTGGAAACTTTTATTCTCATAGCAATATCAGTTCTAAATAGCCTGCTTCTAGGTTTCTTAGTCAAAGCAACTCTAACCTTTATATGGTCTTTCCCTCCAATGAAATAAAGGCAAAGTCCTTTTCCTCACCTATTGCCAGTGTTTTTCCCAGAAAATCCTTTCAGAAAGAAGGGGGAGCAGTCTTTCATCTAAGAATTATCTAAAAGTTTGTTGATTTTCAATCCATTCCTACTTATTACTTGGACCTTCTTTGTGGAGTAATGAGTACCTTAAGTTTATTACCCACTGAGTGAAGTAATTGTTGCTAAAGAATAAATAACATCTGCATCAAAGTGAAGAGTCAATTTACATTGATTCAATGAATACACATGTTGAGGCATTTAGCCTTCTCTTGTTATGCCTTTTCCTTCATTTTGTTTCCCCTTTTCTCTCATTATTCACTTAATATGCTTGTTCTTTGTCCCTTTATATAGTCTCTGTTCCCCCAGACCTCCATTAAATCTTACTTTCAGAAAAACACTTTATTTAAACCCTTTCATACTTAAATAAGGGAGTCAAGAATGGTACAATGGGTAAAGAGCTGGCCTTAGAGAAGAGTTCAAATTCACGAATTGCCATATAAATGTATTAGTTATGTGATTTTTAGATGTATCAATTGCCATCTCCTAATCTCATTTTTCATATCTATATGATATGATAATAATATCACAGGGCTATTGTGAAGTTCAAATAAGATAATATAAGCACATATAAATAAGATGCACTGCAAATTTAAAGTCTTAGGCAAATATGAAGCAGTGCTATTCAATATGATGTACATGATTGATATAATAATAACTGTTATTTATATAGCCATTTTAAAGTTTGTAAAACCCTTTTCAAATGGGGAAGCACAGTATCTCAATTAAGTTTCACAAACCTTGTGGAATAGATATTACAGGGTGTACGTAATTTTCTTCCATTAGCTAGTACAATTCTCTTTGAAATTTCTTTTCTCTATCTTAAAAACTACTGTGATTCTAATATGCCAGAGGATCATTCAATTCAATCATTCAATTCAATGAACAATTATTTAGCACCTATCATGTTCAAGACACTGTACTAAACCCTGGAGATGCAAAAGCAAAGGTTAAACAGTCTTTCCACTCATGGAATTTACATTTAGCAATAGAAACAGTATATAAAATATTTTTCATGCTGGGAAACAATTTTATATTTATTGTCTGACAAAAACTCCTCTAAAATATATAGAGAACTGAGTCAAATTTATTACAATATAAGTCATTCCCCAATTGATAGTTAAAAGACATAAGCAGGCAGTTCTCAGATGAAGAAATTAAAGCTATCTATAGTCATTAAAAATGCTCTAATGATCAGCAATGATGAATGCAACTCTTCTCAGAAGTTCAGAGATCCAAGGACATTCTTGAGAGATCTGCTATGGACAATGTTATCCCTATTCAGAGGGAAAAACCCCCAAACCTATGGAGTCTGAGTGAAGAGCAAAATATACTATGCTCACTTTTTAAAGACTTCTTTTACCTTTTTCCTTTCTTCCCCTTAGTTTTCCCCCCTTTCTCTTAGTTGTAATTTCTCTTTCACAACTTGACTAATATATAAAGATGTTAAACATGATTGTACATGTATTACCAGTTTGTTCACTGCCATGGGTAGGAGTGAGAAGGGAGAAAGTAGAAAAATGTGGAACTGATACATTTGCAAATGGATGGATGTTGAAAACTACTTTTGCATGTAACTGCAAAAATAAAATTTTAATTGAAAAAATGCTCCTAATTACTATTAATTAGAAAAATACAAATTAAACCTACTCTGAAGTGCCACCTCATACCTATCAGATTGGCTAATATAACAAAAAAAGGAAAATAATAAAAATTGAAGGGGATGTGGAAAAACACTGCTTTCCAGTCCACACTATTGAGTTTTAAATTGAGAACCAAAGTTGCTATCTAATAGATCTCAGTCCTAAAGAAAAGAAAAGCAATGAAGTTTAAATAAACTAGGAAAGAGAACCTCCCTTTATTCCCATCTAAGACTAAATTCTTCTCATCAATCCCTGATAATTTTTTCCCCTCAAGTACTAAAGTGGTAGTTTTATTGAAGAGATGATAAAAATTTCAATGTCATATAAACAAAGGAAAATATTCTTTTAGTAGCCTTATTGCTATCAATACTGAAATTTTGAGGGAGTGAGAAAAAAACACTTTATATCTCTTGTCTATCTGCAATTATTTGTGTTTCTGCCTAGGTAAGCTCCTGAGCAGTCTTTTTGTCATATTCTTCTTCTATCCTCCTTAGTAAAGATGGGAGGAAATGGGTTTTGAAGAAAAGGAGCTTAAAGGTCTATCCATGGGGGTTCATTTTGTTAAGAATTCACCTGTCTCTGATTTTTTTTAATCCAAAAATTTTTTTTAATCCAAAAGTTTCACAAATGGTCTACAAATTACTACAAAGTTCACAGGTTATTACCAAAAATTCCACAAACTATCACACAAAGTTCACATGTTAGGTCCTTTGGAAAAGCAGCTAGATAGTGAATTTCTTAAATGAAATAGTACTTTCTTAAGAAAGTAATAAAGTTAAGCAAAAAGAGATGATTGAGAGAGAATAGCAATAGCGAGTGTTACAAACTGGGAAAGGAGGTAAGTAGTCAAATTAAAAGGAAAAAAAAGAAAAACAGTTTAGCTCAACATAGATGCATAGTTATAGAACAAAGAGATCCAGTTTAGAGAAAGGAAGAGAGGGGAGTAGAAGCTGGAGAAACAGCAGCTCAATTGAGTTAGCAGGGAAAAAAAGAGACAACCCCCCCCCCCCCCCCACCCCTGGACAGATCTTTACTCAAATATATTTCCTTGGAGGGTCAGTCAAAGTTGGTGCTTGAAGAGTGGTTTAGCACTTGGCCCCATGTATTCTCCAATGTGCATGCCAAAAGGATAGTCCTTAGAGTGTGGCTAAATCAGCACTCAGAGTGCCATTCCAACTACTATAACTTCTTCTCCAAAGGGTAAGACCACAAAGACCAAAGTGATTTAGGAAATGAAGATGGCAAAGAGTGGGGGTACACCCCACCACACTACAGAAAAATTTCAAAAACATTACATTTTCTCTGTAGATTTCCCCCAGAATTTCCCTGCTTCATTAGGACTTGACTGTACTTAGTAGGTTCTGAAGAACTATTTGATGAATAAAATGGACTTTTGAAAGAAATCAGTCAAGTGGTAAAAGGCCTCAAGTTACTTCACTGTTCTTGCTCCTGGACAGTTGGAAATTAGGTCAATAGAGAATTGCCATAAAGGTAAAGGGAGTCCCCCATGCTTGCTGACTTATGAATTTTCACTCAGTTCACATAAGCTGAAAAGACATAATACAGGAATTTGGTCTTGGAGAGAATAGAATAGAATTTAGTAAGAGAAGATACAATATAATTCAAATTGTGAAAAGAAAACAGACTCTTTTCTTTTCACAATTTTAATCAAAATAATAACCCAATGCAATGGTGAAGAAATATTTAATTGATATATTTGTACACAGAGATGGCCACGTCTTTGGGGGGTTTAAAGCAGATAGTAGGATAAAGGTATAGGGGTACACAGCTTCCACCAACATAGAGTGTTCTGTTTGTATGGAGGGCTGCAAGGAGTTCTTGCCTCATTTAGCTCCTGGCTTGAAAAGAACACCAGAGACACACAACTCCCCTCCCCCAAAGCTACCACCCAGGAATAACACATTTGTAGTACAATTAGATGATATGAATCATGAGAGCTATGATTAATCAAGGCGATAAGGCATGAGAAGTAGCAACACAACACAGAGATAGCTCTCATCATAGACGTAGTGCCAGGGGAATCAACAGAATCCCAACTGGGAATGACATTTTCATAATCAAATACCTTCCCTCACTTCAAGGAAAATACCACTGGCTTCCATGGCAATGAGGCTAACAATTTCTTTATTATTTTTAAAGTCTCCCTTTGACAATTAAAAACACTTAATGAAACTTCATACTTTATCATCCTTCTAATCACCCTCTGAGGTAGATGAAACTGCTGTATTATCCTCATATCATAGATGTAGAGGTTAATGTTTTCTCAAAACATAGAGGTCTCAGAAGTTTTACTCAGGGTTATGCAACTCCAAGGAGAGCTAAGGTTAGAAGGCAAGACTTTTAGACCAATGGTTTGATTTATTAACTACCATCCTTATCTCCCTGCTATATTTCCAAGAAATTCAAAGTATCCATGCCCTCCTGATAGAATCATAAGAATAGCTTTTGTGTGAACTATTGTTTTGTGTGATCTCTTAGTGATAACAAGAGTTCAGAAAGCAAGTTCTGATGACAATTCTTGGATTTCATTGTCTATGATAAAAGCAGGCTTTTGCTGAACTTCTCAGTGGCCTTAGGGAACTCCTTAACACTATAAATTGCAGACAAGGTGTTGATCTGTCTTGGTAGGAGAAACTCCCTTACTGTAGATTCTCTAATATAATGAAATCATGGGTCCAGTTTAAGAAAAAAAAATCCAGCTCTTGCCCACAGAAAATTTATGATGGTTTTTTAAAAATTTAGACAGTGGGATTTGTCACTCAAAACGGATAACGTGCATAATTTTGGTACATTAAGAACTGGTTTTGTACTCTTACTTAGATATTTCCTAAATGCAGCAGATTTGTTGTTTGTACTTCCTTCTCAAAGAGGAACCAAGGATTTAAGTTTGCGAGGGCTGTGCAAAATCACTAACCTTAGAACGCTCAGGGTCCAATGGAAAGTTACAGATAGGACAAGATAGACCTGGAAGTATTGGGGAGACCTTGACTTTTTTAAGTTAAAGTCTTTTCTGGGTTTGTTTGACTGAGGCAAAATCCATTCAGTGATTATAATTAGTTGAGAATGAAGCAGTGAATAACCACTTTTACATAGACAAAAAGGGAAAAAAATGAATCTGGGAGGGGAAGACCCTCAGAGTTTCTACCCAAATTAGAAACAACTGTTATTGAGTCAATTTGGGGGGGGGGGGTCAGGTTCAAATAAGCTTAGTCAGGGACCAATTGTTGACCTTTCAAAGAGAAGCAGAGATTTGAATTTAAGCCATATTCATTAAGAAGGAAATCCAGCCCTTAAAACTTGAGAGTTGGAGAGATAGAGACCTCTGCCCCAAACCTCTCCAAAAAAAACTTTAAATAAAGATTCTAAGTAAATTCTAGAGTAACAGAACCCGCAAATGTGAAACAATTTTCCAGTCCACAGAAACTTAGAAGGTTGGCGGGAAAAGTCTACTGCACCAGAGTTGAGAGAGGTGCCAGAACAAGCTCAGTCAGAGCAGACTGTCCATCAGCAGTCCAGCAACAGGCCTCAGGAACTACTAAATTGGTTTCAGGAGCTTCAATTTTTAGACTTCTTATCCCAAGACACCAAAGCTGACTTAGAAAGTCAACAGGCATATGATTATCTCAATAGATTCTGAAAAAGACTGACAAAATATAACACCCATTCCTAATAAAACCACTAGAGAGTTTAGGTATACATGGAGTTGTCTTTAAAATAATAAGCAGTATCTAGCTAAAACCATCAATAAAACATTATATATAATGGGAACAAACCAGAAGCATTTCCAAAAAGATCAGGGTGCAGCAAGGATATCCATTATCATCACTAAAATTCAATATTTTATTAGAAATGTTAGCTTTAGCAATAAGAGAAGAAAAAAAAGGATTTAGAATTGACAACGAGGAAGCAAAAATTTCACTCTTTGTAGATACTATTGTTGGCATGAGTTGGGTATTCCCTTCTGATAAATCACTTCGAGACCCAGGAATGCAGGTGTAAAAAGAAAAATAGAGATTTATTAGAAAATGTTACAACACAAAAGAAAGTAATAGAGAAGTTAAGAAGAAATTAAAGAAAAGCTGAGTGGATTGCTCATTTATCTTGGCAGGCCAACTGTCAAGTTAAGCAGAAGGGAAAGAAAGAAGAGTAAGAGCTAGAGCAAAAGAATGAACTTTACCTGAAATCTCCAAATCCCCCCCTCAGGATCCATGGGAAGAGGTAATGGCTTGGGATTTGCCCAAGTCCCACATTGAAGAGTTTTTAGGGGAAGAGTCCAGGGTCTTAGATTAAGGTGTTCATGGTCTGAGATATTGTTTGGGTGCCTGCATAACCTAGCTTGCCTTACCAATGAGAATGTGGCCAAGGTCAGACTGGAAGTTAAGGCAGAGTGGTTTTATGTTTTTAGGACAGAGTATTTTAACAGAGAGGAAGAGAGAAAATTTACAGAATTTTGTTTCCAATTAATCTCAATATTCCCTATGCCCATGGTTTTCTGCATCAATATGATGGGATATATATATATATATATATATATATATATATATATATATATATATGTATATATATATATGTGTGTGTGTGTGTATACACATATATATATATTTGAAACAATTAATAACTTAAGAAAAGTAACAGAATATAGAATAAAACCATATACATCATCAATATTTCTAGATATGCACATTAAAGCCTAAGAATAAGAGATAGAAATGGAAATTTCACTTAAAGTAATTGTAGACAACAAAAAATACTTGGGAACCCACCTCCCAAAATAAATACAGAAATTCTATGAACACAATTTCAACATACTTTTCACACAATTAAATGCAGATCTAAACAACTGGAAAAATGTCAATTGCTCATGGTGAGGCTGAAATAATATAATTAAAAATGACAATTCTACCCCAATGGAATTACTTATTCAGAGTCATACCAATCAAACTACCAAAAAACTATTTTTCACTTCTATAAAAAATAGTAACAAAATTCATTTAGAGAAAGAAAAATTTAAGATTATCAAGGGAATTGATGAAAAAAAAATGTAAAGGAAGGTGGCCTAACTGTACCAGATATAAAACTATATTATAAATCAATAGTCATCTCATACCCTATACCAAAATAAGGTCAAAATGGGTACAGGATTTAAACATAAAGAACAATATCATAGATAAATTAATAGACCAAGAAATACTATATCTATCATATCTATGTAAAGGGGGCAAATTTATGACCAAACAAGTATTAGAGCACATTATAAAGTACAAAATGAATGATTTTGACTATATTAAATTAAAAAGGGTTTGCACTAATAAAATCAAAGCTGCCAAAATTAAAAGGCAATCAGAAGGCTGGGAAACAATCTTTATAACTAGGAGTTCTGATAAAGGACTCATTTCTAAAATATATAGAGAATTGCATTAAATTTATAAGGTCAAAAGTCATTCCCCAATTGATAAATGGTCAAAAGATATGAAGAGACCATTTTCAAATGTAGAAATTAAAGCTGTATAAAATCATATGATAAAATGCTCCAAATAATTATTGATTAGAGAAATGCAAATTAAGGCAATAATGAGGTATCATCTCATACCTATCAGATTGGACAAGATGAGAAAAAGGGGGATGGCTAGTTGACACAGTGGATAGAGCACCAGACCTGGAATCAGGAGTACCTGAGTTCAAATCCGACCTCATGCACTTAATAATTAACTGGCTGTGTGGACTTGGGCAAGCCACTTAACCCTATTGGCAAGCCACTTAGCCCTATTGCCTTGCAAAAAAACCTTTTAAAAAAGCTAGTTAAGATAAGAAAAAGGTAAAATGATAAATGTTGGAGAGGATATGGGAGGATTGGGACATTGATACATTGCTGATGGAGTTGTGAATGGATTCAATCTTTCTGTAGAGCAATATAGAACTATGCCCAAAGAGCAAAAAATCTGTTCATACCCTTTGACCCAGCAATTCCAATTGTAGGTCTATATCCAGAAGAAATTATAGAAAAAGGAAAAAAGTCCTACAAGTTCCAAAATATTCATATCAGCTCTTTTTGTAGTGGCAAAGAATTGGACACTGAAGGGATGACCATCAATTGGGGAATGGTGGAATAAGTTATGGTATATGAATATTATGGAATACTATTGTATTATTTTCACTTTTTTGCCAGAACAAAAAGAGTTCTTTGTTTATTCATGTGCAATATTTTTCCCTCTCTACTCTGTTAAGGAAATTCATGTTTCGTTTCTTAGATTCATAATTTCAAATTGTTTTAAAAGGGAAAAAAATTGCTTGTAATTGAGAAAAATGAACTTCTATTTTTATACCTGTTGATCCTTTTCTTTTTTTCCTGATCTCATTGGAATACAGACCTAGTAGTGATATTCCTGTATCAAAAGGTATGCATGGTGTTATAGTCCTTTGGACAAACTTCCAAATTGTTCTCCAGATTGGTTGAATGAGTTCTGAATTCCACTATGAGTACATTAATCTGTCAATTTTCCCACATCTACTTCAATTTTTGTCATTTTCCTTTTCTGTGCAGTCTTTTGTATAAGTCTGCTACTGTGTGGTGGTATTAGAATAATTTTTTTTAATATAACTGTAGATAACTTTGAAAACTTCATGTGAAAACTGCCTGTTCACATCCTTTGACCATTTGTTAATAGGTGAATGACTTGTATTCTTAGAAATTGGACTTAGTGAGGACTTCATGATAGAGCCCACTGGACAAGGAAACACAAAAGCTAGCTCAAGAAAATAATACCCTAAATATCAGAATTGGACAAATAGAAACCAATGAATCTATAAGACTACAAGATTCCATCAAAGAAAGTAAAAAGGAGGAAAAAAATTGAAAAATTCATAAAGTACCTTTTTGGGAAAAACCTAGGACATTTAGGAAAATAGATCCAGAAGAGATAATTTACAAATTATTAGGCTACTAGAAAACCTAGGAAAAAAAATAGCCTGTAAACTATCTTTCAGGAAATCATCACCTAAAACTCTCCAAATATACCAGAGTAAGAAGACAAAATAGCCATTGAAAGACTACCCCAAACTCCTCCAGAATGAGATCCCAGGATAAAAATTCCAGAGTCTACCATAACCAAATTCCAGAATTCTAAAGTAAAAGAGAAAATGCTGTAAGCAGCAAAAAAGAAATAATTTAAATACAAAAGAAACACAATCAGACTTACACAGTCAGCTTTAACACTGAAGGACTAGAGAACCTTGGTGGCCAAAAGACCTTGCATTACAACCAAGAATTTATTTCCCTGCAAATTAAGCATATTCTGTCAGGGGAAAAGATGTATGTACAACAAAATAGAAAACTATCAAAATTTCCTGATAAAAAGACCAGAACTGAATAGAGAATTCAATGTCCAAATACAAAACTCAATAGATACATAAAAAAGAGTAAACAGAAAGGGAAAAAAAAAACCCAACCCAAACAAATGTTAACCAAGAAAATTAAATTGCATACAAAAAAGGTGGAATATATTTGAAGAGATTAGATTTAGAGGATATTGGTATTGTTGGTTGGTTCTTGTATTTCAAATGAAGAAGACCAAGATGTCATCAATGTGTTTGAGATAAATAGCCCAGGTAAAAAGCTGAGGTGTTTACTCTAAATTATTTGTCTCACATTTCCTTTGACCTACTTTAATTCTGTCTTGCTCATAGAGCTTATCACTTTCTCCAATGAGGATATCCTATGCTGGAAAATCCTGAAACAATATCACCTATACCTTATAATAAACTTTGAAGTTCTTAAGAAAGACCTTCAGAGTGTCCCAGTACTTATATCACTTAGTGACTCTATATTTAATTACTTTACTTTATTTTACTCCTTACTTAGAGGTTTGTAGTATCTTAGGGCAGAGAGTAGGAATCTATTTAGAAGAGTTGGACATAAAGAGATTAAGAAGTGATCTAATCTTAATCCATTCTTTATTTAATGAGGGTTTAAATAACATAGTTGTTGAGCCAAGGTTGGGCAAGTGTGAGAGAGACCTTGCTTGGGGGGGGGGTTAAAATGGTTCTTGAAAAGATTTAATGTTGCATAATGCTCTAGTTCCTTAAGATTGTGTGTCCATGGAGAGTACTTGAAAAGGGGGTGAGTTATAGAGAGATTATAATTTGTTGGGGTTCATAAGTCTTGAGAAGCATATTTCTAATGAGATAGAATAGAGGAAGGTACATAGTGACTATGAGGTGATGCTACTTAGCAATGAATCAATCAAGAAATCAATCAATCAACCTTTGATTGTATTTTGGGTATG
Source organism: Macrotis lagotis (assembly GCF_037893015.1). Lineage (NCBI taxonomy): Eukaryota > Metazoa > Chordata > Mammalia > Peramelemorphia > Peramelidae > Macrotis > Macrotis lagotis. The sequence goes on along the minus strand of NC_133665.1, from coordinate 11,777,595 downwards.
TCAAACAATCAAACATTAAATTAATTAGACATTGATTGATGGTACTTTGATTCATGGTACTTTGATAGTTCTATCAGCTCAGATAAAAGTAGTATAATTTGATATGAGGGATATAAATACAAGCAAGGTTAAAACAATAAAAACATAAAAAGGAGAAGACTTGGTATTAGTGGATAAATAAGACCAGGTGAAGAGGCACAAAAACCTATTATAGTGAAGAGAAAGAAGGGAGGTTTCAACTGTGAGTATATCCTATTCAATAAATTTGACTCAGAAAGGGAATAAGATATATTCTAACTTGGGCTTATAAATCTGTCCTACTTTACTGGGAGGTGGGAAGATAGTAGAAAGGAAAGGAAAGGAAATAAGGGACTAACAAAAAGGGAAGGCAAATGTATAAGTGAAATAAACTGAAAATTAAAATTTAAAAGAGAAGTTAAAGGGGAAATGGAATAAAACTTTGGTGAAGAGGAATACAAGGAAAGGAAACAGGAAAACATAAATGGAAAAAGATAGTATGCAGGGAAATACAGAATTAGTAATCTAAGCTGTATATGTGAAGGGGTTGAACTCTCCCATAAAATGGAAATGGATAAAAGAATGGATTAAAAATTATAATCCTATAATATGTTGTTTACAAGAAACACATTCAAAGCAGAGAGATATACACAGGGTAAAAGTAAAAGAATGGAGCAAAATATGTTATGCTTCAGTCACAGTTGAAAAATCTGGGGTAGAGGACCGGATCCCCATCGAAGCAAAAACAAAAATAGATCTCATTAAAAAGGTCAATTTTTGTGTATTTGCCATGTGCTGCCATGTACTCTGGGTGGTGAGTTCACCTTTTTCATTTCAATTTACTTTTCTTCTTTCTTTTTTGGTTTTCTTCTTTGCATCCTGAACTTCCTTCCTTTCTTTTTTTTAAATCAAATTGAGCAGAGATTTATCAATTTAATTCTTTTTTTCATAAAACCAAATCTTGGTTTTATTTATTAGTCCCGTAGTTTTCTTGCTTTTGATTACATTAATTTTTCCTTTAATTTTTAGAATTTCTAATTTGGTATTTAACTGAGCATTTTAAATTTGTTGTTTCTCTAATTTTTTTAGTTATAAATTTAGTTCATTGGTTTCCTCTTTCTCTAATTTATTCCTGTAAGCAATTAAAGATATAATGTATCCCCTGACTGCTGCCTTGAGGGTATCCCATAAGTTTTGGTATGTTGTTTTATTATTGTCATTATCTTGGATGAAATAATTATTTCTTTCTAAGTTTGTTGTTTGATCCACTCATTCTTTACAATGAGGTTATTTAGTTTCAAATTAGTTTTGGGTCTATATCTCCCTTATCCAATATTGAATATGATTTTTATTGAATTATGATCTGAGAAAGATATATTCACTATGTCTGCCTTTCATTAGGTTTTTATGTCAATTTTAGGTCAATTTTTGTGTAAGTGCCATGTATTGCAGAAAATAAAAGTTATATTCCTTTCTATCCCCATTCAATTTCCTCCATAAGTATATCATATCTAAGTTTTCTAACAGTTTTTTTACCTCCTAAATTTTTTTCTTGTTTATTTTATGATTAGATTTATCAAAATCTGAGAGTGGGAGGTTGAGCACTCCCACTAGTAGAGTTTTGCTGTCTATGTCTTCCTGTCTATGTCTTCCTTCAACTTCTCCTCTAAGAATTTGGATGCTCTACCATTGGGTACATACATTTTTAGTATTAAAATTACTTTATTATCTATGGTACCTTTTAGGAGGGTACGGTTTCCTTCCTTGTCTCTTTTAACACTATCTATTTTTGCAGCTGCTTTGTCTGAAATAAGGATTGCTACCCCCACTTTTTCACTTTAAATGAAGCAAAATATATTTTTTCCAACCTTTTACTTTTACTCTATATGTATCTCTCTGCTTAAAATGAGTTTCTTGTAAGCAGCATATAGTAGGATTCTGGTCTTTAATGCACTCTGCTATTCGCTCACATTTTAAGTGAGAGTTCATCCCATTCACATTCAAAGTTATAATTACTAACTCTTTATTTATTTTTTTTTTTAGTTTTTGCAAGGCATTGGGGTTAAGTGGCTTGCCCAAGGCCATACAGCTAGGTAATTATTAAGTGTCTGATGCTGAACTTGAATTCAGGTACTTCTGACTCCAGGGCTGGTGCTCTATCCACTGCACCACCTAGCTGCTCCCTACTAACTCTTTATTGTTCTCCATGCTATCTTCCTTGTTTATATTTTTCCCCTTTTCCCCATTATCTGTATTCCCCAGTATTTTATTTCTGAATATTGCCGCCTTCAGTGGGTTTGCCCTCCTATATCTGCCTCCTTCCCTTTCTTTCCCCATTTCCTTTTCCCATTCCTCCTTCCCTTCCTTCTGTTAGTTCCCCCTTTGTCCCCCCTTCCAATCCCGTCTTTTTCCCTTTTAACACTTGAAAGGTAAGATAAGTTTCTTTTTTTTGGGGGGGGGGTTTACAAGGCAATGGTGTTAAGCGGCTTGCCCAAGGCCACACAACTAGGCAATTATTAAGTGTCTGAGGTTGGACTTGAACTCAGGTACTCCTGACTCCAAGGTCAGTGTTCCATCCACTGTGCCACCTAGCTGCCCCCAGTTTCTTAACTTTAACTGAATGTGTGTAAGTTAACTTTAAGCCAAATTTGATGAGAAGAAGATTCAGGTGGTTCTAACCTCCTCTTTTCTTCCCCTCTATTGCAATAGGTATTTTGTAACTTTTAATGTAATGTGATCTACCCCATTTAGTCTCCTCCATCCTCCCTTCTCCTTACTGTTCCCCTTTTTAAGAAAGTATTGTTTTTAAATCATTCAGTCTGAGTTACAGAAAAGTCATGAGTGTCCATCACTTCTGGCTAAGTATATTCTCTATAGTAGAGTTATAGTTCTCAAAAGTTATTATAGTCTTTCTCCCAGGTATGGATATAGCCAGTTTCATCTTATTAGATAGTAGTTTTTTTTTCCTTTACCGTTTTTTTAAAAAACCTTTTCATATGTCTCTTGAGCCTTCTGTTTGATGTTCACATTTTCTATTTAGCTCTGGTCTTTTCCTCAGGAAATCTTTCATTAAATGTCCATCTATTTTCCCTGGAAGAGAAGGTTCAGCTTTGCTGGACAGTAGATTCTTGGCTGCACTCCCAGCTCCCTTGCTTTTCATACTATCTTATTTCAGGCCCTTAAATCCCTCAATGTTGATGCAGACAGATCCTGTGTAATCCTTACTGTGGCTCATTGGTATTTTAATTGTTTCTTTCTGGCTGTCTGCAGGATTTTCTATTTTATCTGATAGTTCTGGCATTTGGCCACAACATTTCTTGGTGTTTTCCTTTTAGGATCTCTTTTTCAGAGGGGATCGATGTATTCTTTCAAAAACTATTTTGCCTCTGGTTCCATGATTTTGGGGCAGGTTTGCATCACTTAATCCTGTAATATTATGTCCAGGCTTTTTTTCTCTTCAATGTTTTCAGGAAATCCTATAATTCTCAGATTGTCCCTTCTCAATTGGTTCTCAAGGTCAGTGGTTTTGCTGATGAGGTATTTTACATTTTCTTCTTGTTTTTGATCTTTTGATTTTGTTTAACAATCTTGTTGTCTCATGAAGTCATTAGTTTCCTTAGATTCCATTTTTTTTAGAGAAGAATTCTCTTCATTTACCTTTTGCAACTCCTTTTCCATTGGTTAATTCTATTTTTGAAAGAGTTTTCCATTTTCCCAAGTGTAGTTTTGAGAGCATTATTTTCTTTTTTGTATTTGTCCAATTGTATTTTTCAAGGATTTGTTTTCATGTTGTGAGTTGTTCATTTTCTCTTGCATCGTGTTAATTTTCTCTTGAGTTTCTTTCCCGAATTTTCACAATTGATTGTTTGTTTTATTTTATTTTGTTTTATTTTATTTAGTTTTTTTCAAGGCAATGGGGTTAAGTGGCTTGCCCAAGGCCATGCAGCTAGGTAATTACTAAGTGTCTGAGGCTGTATTTGAACTCAGGTACTACTGATTCCAGGGCTGGTGCTCTATCCACTGCATCACCTAACAGCCCCCACGAATTGATTTTTAAACTCGTTCATGATTTATTCCAGGGAGTCTTTCTGGGATGGAGACAGATTTATATTCTTCTCAGAAGTGCTAGATCTCTCTGGATTAGAATCGTATATTTCTAAATATTTCTCCTTGGGTGCCCCATTTCACTGGCTTTTCTTCATTTTTCTGGGATCTTGTGTTGGGGGATGGTTGGCTCCCAGAGGTTTGCTTTCAAAAACCCTAGAGGCTTTGTTCACTTGTCTTAGTAATTCTAAGGGATGGTCAGTAGGGGACGGCTGGTTGCTTTCTCTGGAGTGATTTTAGCCCTCTTCGAATCCAGGAGGGTGTGAGGATGGGGTAAGGAGGGAGTGAGGAGGGGCAGCAGGGTTTGAGTTGACCTTGAACAATGGGCTGGGCCCTGGGGGAAGAAGCCAGCCTGTTTATTCCAAATCTGAGTATGAGGGGATGGGAGAAGGCTACTGTTATTTCCTGGAAGAATGCTTCCCTAAAAGTATGGAACTCTGGTCCAGCACCCAGCTGGATGATTTCCAGATGTGCAGACCTTCCCTCCTCCAGGCCAAAGTTATGGCTAAAGTTATTTAAGCCTCTGTTTGTAAGGCAGGTCCTCTGGCTTCACCTAGCTGCCATCCTTGCACCCACCCTCTGGTCTCCCCTCCAGGTTCACCCACAGTCCCCTGAGATAGACCTAGTTGGTAGGTGTTCTCCTAACTTTTCTGGGTTTTGTCAATCAAGTTTCTGTTAAGAGTGTCTTTCATGTTATTTTTGAGAGGACACCAGGAGCACTTAACACAGTGCCTGTCTTCGCTCCACCATCATAGCTGGAAGTCTAGGATTTCTTATTTTTTTAATCTTAAGAATTTTTTTCCAGTTATATGCAATGATAGCTTTCAACATTCAATTTTGTAAAATTTTTCCCTCCCTTCTTTAGCTTCCTCCTCCCCAAGAAAGTAAAGAATCTGATATAGATTCTACATGCACAATAATTTTTTAAATTTTATTCACAAATTATTTTTATCTATTCATATATTAATGAATTTTTTTACATATTAGGCATGTTGTTAAAGAAGAATCTGAACAATGGAAAAATCATGAGAAAAACAAATAGAAAAAGTGAAAATAGTATGCTTTGATCTGTATTCAGACTGTCTAATTTCTATGGATATGGATGACATTTTTCATTACAAATATTTTAGAATTGTCTTTGGTCATTGTATTGCTGAGAAGCACTGTCTATCTTAGCTGATCATCAGACAATGTTGTTGTAACTGTGTAGAATTTTCTCCTTGTTCTGCTCATTTCACTGAACATCATTTCTTTTATGTCCAGGAGTTTCTGAAAGCTGCCTGTTCTTCATTTCCTTTAGAACAATAGTATTCTTTAATATTCATATACCACTTGTTCAGCCATTTCCCAATTGATGGACATTTCCTCCATTTCTAATTCTTTTAGATTTTCAATGATTTTCTTAAATTACTGCTCCTCAATATATTTTCCAGGCCAGTTTTTTTTCTGTTGATATTTCACATTTCTTTTATTTTTTCATTTTTAAATCACATTTTATTATTTCTTGATGTTTTATGGAATCATTAGCTTCCACCTGACCAATTCTAATTTTAAGTAATTACTCTTTTCAGTGAGCTTTTTGTATCTTCTTTTGCACTTAGAAAATTCTATTTTTTAAAGAGTTCTTTTCTTCAGTGAATTTTTTTTCATTTTTGTACTATGGTATCACCCATTGTTTCTAAATTCTATACACATTTGGATCTTATCTTAATTTAGGGTGTGTGATATTGGTCTATACCTATTATCTACCTTATTATTTTTTAGTTTAGACTTTGTCAGATAGTGAGTTTGTTTTCTGTAAGCTTGAATCTTAAAAACAGAAGATTTCTACATCTACTACTGCTTCTTTTGTACTTAATCTAATCCAATGTACCATTATTCGATTTCTTAGCTAGTACAAGATAGTTTTAGTGATTGCCAACTTTATAATAAAGTTTTAGATCTGATACAGCTAAATCACCTTCCTTTGCATATAATTTCTTTGTTATTCCTGATCTTTATTCCTCTAGATGAATTTTGTTACTAATTTTTCCTATTTCTGAAAATAATTTTTGGTAGTTTGTTTAATCTGGCACTGAATAATTAAATTTAGACAGAATTGCCTTTTAAAAAATATATCAGATCAGCCTAACCAGGAGCAATTGATATTTTTCCAATTGTTTAGATCTGACTTTATTTGTATGAAATAGGGTCAGAGGGTTTCAAGCTTTACTTATTTATTTATTTATTTATTCATTTATTTGTTTTTAACATTACTACAACAGTCATGTCATAAAAGTAAACATAAAGTATAAAAAGCATACTTCTGTTATTATTCAGAAACATCAGTTCTGTCTTTGAGATGAATAGCATTCTTCATCATAAGTCCTTTAGAATACTTTTGGATCACAATATTGTTGAGAAAAGGTGGTCATTCATACTTGATCATCCTGCAATATTACTATTATTTTGTATAAAGAACATTTCCCAGTTGCATTTGCTCATGTAAGGTTTTTTCCCCCTTACTGAGAGCATCCTGTTTATTATTTACCATAATAGAACAGTATTGTATCTTAATCACTTACCACCATTTGTTCAGTCTTTTCAGCTTCCAGCCACCAGACGAGAGCTGCTGTACATACCCCTATACAGAGTCTTCCTGTATTTCATCATTTTCCTCTTCCTATGCAGGAATGCAAGCTGGTCAACATCATTAAGTCCTCATGACCTGTCTATCTATGCTCACCTGAGTACTATATTTGAGGTTCATACTCTGGATATTTCATCAGGAAAATTTTAAAGTCCTCTATTTCATTGAACATCCATCTTTTCCCTGAAAAAGAGTATGTTCAGTGTTGTAGGGTGGATGATACTTGGTTTTAATAAAAGTTCTTTTGCCTTCTGGAATATTATATACCAAGTTCTATGATCCATTAATGTTGAACCTGCTAAATCTAGGGTTTTCCTGACTATCTGACTATAGTTCCATGATATTTCTGTTGTTTCTTTCTGACTGCTTGCAATATTTTCTCTGTGACTTGGGAATTCTGAAATTTGGCTATTATATTCCTGGCAGATTTTATTTGGGGATCTCTTTCAGGAGGTGATAGATGTATTCTTTCAATTTCTATTTTACCCTCTGCTTCTAGGATATCAGGGCATTTTTCATGGGTAATTTCTTGAAAAATGACATCTAGAATCTTTTTCTGGTTATGACTTTCAGATAGTCCAATGATTTTAAAATTATTCCTCCTAGATCTGTTTTCAAGATCAGTTGTTTTTCCAATGAGATATTTTACATTTTCCTCTAGTTTTTCCATTGTATTAGTTTTGCTTAATTGTTTCTTGATTTCTCACAAAGTCATCAGTTTTCCTCAACTACATTCTACATTTGAAGGAGTTATTTTTTTTTAGGTTTTTGTAAGGCAAATGGGGTTAAGTAGCTTGCCCAAGGCCACAGAGCTAGGTAATTATTAAGTTTCTGAGACCAGATTTGTACCCAGGTACTCCTGACTCCAGGGCCGGTGCTTTATCCACTACGCCACCTAGCTGCCCCAGGAGTTATTTTCTTCAGAAAGCTTTGTATCTCCTTTTCTATTTGGTTAATTGTCTTTTAAGGGATTCTTCTCTTAGTCTTTTGGACTGCTTTTGCCATTTGATCCAAACTGGTTTTTAAGATGTTATTTTCTTCAGTAATTTGTTGTATGTCCTTTACCAAGATGCTGACTTGGTTTTCATGATTTTCTTGCATCAAGCTATAACACTTTATTTTCCAAATCTTTTTCAAACTCTTCCATATCTTTCTTGAAGAATTTGGATGCTGAAGCTTTGATTTTTGTTTTCTTTTGAGTGTATATTTTGATCTTCCATAGGACCAAAGTAATATGTGGTTGGAATTTTTTCTTCTGTTTTTTTGCTTATTTTCCCAAACTATGACTTGATTTTACCTTTTTTTGTTAAGGTGGGGCTCTACCTCAAGGGTAGAGGCCCACTCCCAAGCTTTTAAAGGTTTTTGCAGTTGTAGTCAGGTATTAACCCCCCCCCCCCCGCCCCCCAGGTACCTGCAAGTTCTCAATTCCTTAAAGGTCTTATAAGAGGTTATGACTGCTTGCTTGACCTGTGCTCTGGTCTGTGGATGAATACAAGCACTCTTCTCTGCCCTGAAATTGTGCATAGGGTCCTTGTTCTCCTGCAGTGGTGATGCTATGCATCTGTTCCTTTTCCTGAGACTGGGACCCCAGACTGGGACTCCAGACTAGGACATGGATCTGAGTATGAATAAAGACACAAAATAGCAAAGAGGTCTCACAGATAGCACAGATATCTTTGCAATCTCACCTGACCCCCTTATCATAGTTGGCTGAACACTCTGGTAGCAGCAGCTAGATGGTTGACCAAGCCTTTTCCTTGTGCACTGGGTCAGGGACTGTGATGAAGCCTGTGATGGACTGGGTTCTATTCTCACTCTGGTGTGGCATAGTTTTCCTGTTGACCTTGCAAGGTAGCCTTGGCAATCTCTTGGCTGAGAGGTCTGGAAAACACCACCACTGCCATGGACCCAAAGATACCCCACAGT